>NW_015169812.1:112499-144747 GCF_001447785.1 Gekko japonicus | reverse complement strand
CTGCGTGGAGGTTGTTGGGACCGATCCCGTGTCCCCCTCCATTGTAGGTAGTTTTCCCTCTGTCCCGCTCATGACTTTGTCAGACTCGGGACGATAGGAAAATAATGGGATTCCTAACAATATGTTGGATCCCCAACCATCGAGAATAAATCCACGTTTCAGAAAAGCAAAATTTATTTCAAAGCTTTGGAAACAAGTCCTTTGTTAGGAATGGGTACAAACAGCTAGGACAAGCATAATAAAGAGATTCAAACAAGGTACCAACCAATGGATCACTTTCCCGCTGGCGGGTAAATGAAAACGGTTGCGCGCTCAATCCCTGGGAACACCACTATCTCCAGACATAACACAGGTGCAATTCCCAGGCTCTAAAAGCAACAAGCTAGCATTCAAGCTCACCTCCTACACCACGTCCTCCAGATGTTTGGCTTAAGCGTTACAGCAGAGTAAAATACAAGCTAGCAGGCAGAGGGGGGAGGAATGAACTGTACAGCCGTACAGGTAACACAGAACACAATGGCAGCTCGCTGACACCCTAATTATTAGATTTTTGCAAATCAGATGTATGGAATGCAAACATATCTTATTTGAAATATTCATTTTATCTCCCTTTTGTGAACCTTGTATGATGGCATTGATGATCTACTCACAATGAAAAATGAGCAACGTTTTGCACTAGTGCAGCTGGCAGCATTCATCATGGTAGCTGCTCTTCACACATAAACATGTAAAGTCAGCTACGTTTTTACAGTTTTTACTGCTTTTGCTCATGAGCAATCAATGGCATTCATTTCTTGACAGCATTAATCATTTTGACCTGTCCTTGGAATTCACTGGATTGAACTGCCATTCCTGGGCAGCCATGTGAGAACATGCAAACTATTTGTGATCCAATTTGAAATTCTCAGTTAACATGAACATGATTAGTTTTGTAAATCAGGTAGGCAAAATGGGAAATATCAGAGTTCTAGCAAGACCCACCATTCAACTTCAGCACTACAGCAAGATTGAGACAACCAAGGAAAGCATCTTTTTGTAAGTTAATTTCCACCCCCATCAATTTGGTTGGGCTTATGGTGAATGAGGAAGGGAACAAGGACCAGATCTGTAGCCATGGGCTCCCTTGGGCTAAGCCCCACCCCAAATCTGATCCAAGGCACCTTCCCTCCACCCAACTCCACCCTCTAAGAATGCAATAAGGGTGCAAATTTTAATATAGAACTTCGGAGGAAGTCTGAACCCAATAAAGTGCACAACTAATTATTTCAGGCAAAATGTTTTGTCCCTTGAGCTTTAGAAACTACCAGGGCAAAGCCGTCTGTCTCCACATGACTGCCCCAAATCAGGAAAGTTTCAGGATGATGGCAGGAGGAAGAAAAGCTGTGGCGAGTGGTCATGTTTTAAACCCTACTGATGCTGGTGTGCTGGCTTTGGGAAAAGCTCTTTCCTTTGGCTGCCCAGCCACCATTGCAGGCAGCCACTGGCTGCCTCACACACCCTTTGTTTTTCCACCTGGGGGACAGACACTGCTGGGACTTCCTCTCTGGGGAAAGTGTGTGGAGACCACTGCCTTCTTCTCTTCCTGCTTCTACCCGCCAGGCTCTCAGCTGGGTAGATGGGGGAGACAGCAATGTCCCTCCTCACTAGCCAGCGCTCGCCCTGGGGGAACACTGCTGAGAGATGCTCCCCAAAGGCCCAATTCAGCCCTAACCCCTCTAGCCCTAAGGCAAGCTCTAACCCCTCTGGGACTGCCCTGCAAGCTGCACTGTACTGCAAGTAAGTCTGCTCCAGACCAAACCTCTCTAAGGCCAAAGTGCAGCCATGATCCTGCCTCCCGCAGCACCTCCTGCTCCCCTTTAGAAATATTTTATTTTTGTGATGTCTAAAGTGATGTCATTCTCCCTCCCGGTGCCCCACCACCAATACGTTTCTGGCTATGGGCCTAACAAGGACAGACATGGGTGAGCAGTGCAATGCAATTTAGAACAGCATGGAGTACTTGGTAAAGAGAGGATTTTCCCCCTTATGTTCGAGAGCCCTGTTCAGAGATAAAATTGTGATTTGAGCAAAAGATTGTTTTTACTTTACTACCCTGAATATGGGGCTACAAAACATGCTCTTATATCTAACTCCCCCATCCTCTTTCCATGACATGTAGTAAAAAAAAGTATGGTATAGTATTTTATTTTATTTTTGACATACATTTCCTCACTTCCACTCTATATCAGTCAATGCTGAGGAGTGTGGGTAAGGAAAAGCACAATGTGATGATGTCACATCATACATATCCCATTACGGGGGAAAGTTTTAAAAAAAACTGAGAAAAGTCTCCTATCTTCAAGAGAAACCACATGGATTGCATAATGCCTTGCTCTATCCTAAATCATGTTCTGTTTGTACCACAGAGAATTTGCAGTTAGGTAGTGAGATAATGCAGCAGATGCATGAATACTGAATAGATTGCACGGGAAGAGAGTAGAGGTAGGAAATAGCCATGCAGTCTGCAGGATAAGTGCATTCTGAATAAATCAATCATGGCCCCAGGAGTCCCAAACATCTCAGCCTTCGCACTGGGTTTATCATTACTGTTAAATGTGATGAGGTGGATTAAGAAGGTAACATCCTTGTGATGAAGAGTGAGCCTCAGCCCCTATAGTCCATTGATCTCAAGTGGGGATAGCTATATTGAGCTTTGAGCCTCTAGCAATTTAATCTAATGGAAATGCTTGCTCAGTCTCTTGTGATTTTACCTCCTTGGGCATTTTAAGGCTTCTGACTACTTGATTTGTTCACACCAATGCTGTTTGCAAAGCAACACGTTTAGTCAGAGTTTTGGATAGCTCAGCCTTTAAATTCTTCAGTTAGCAAAATCCACCAAGGACTGTGGAAGGCACTCATTGAATTTTAAAATTTTGGCAGCTGCAGTTCAACTGGCATCAATTTAATGGCCATGCAGATTGGGAAGAACAATCTAAACCTCTCGTGTGTTGCAGGACTTTGAACACGAATGACACTTTAATCAGGGGGAAATGTTCATTGATGCTTAGGAATAACTTTAAAAATTTAAATATATCAACTTTGTTTTCTTCTTAGTGAAAAGGCAAAATCAAGACACAGAGCTTTGTCGAATAATAGTCCAGTTGCCTCTCTGTTTAAGAATAGGCAGACTGATTAAATTGTAGGTCATCTCATGATTCCTTCAGTGTCACCTTAAGATACTTTCAGAGGGCAGCCATGTTGGTTTGCAGTAGAAGAGCTAGATTAAAGTCCAGTAACACCTTAGAGACCAGGTATGAACTAGTTACCTGATGAGGGGAGATTTGACTCTTGAAAGCTCCTACCCCCAAAACCTTATTGGTCTCTAAGGGGCTACAGGACTCAAATCTAGTTCTTCAGTATCTCAAAAACTCACTTATATTGAAATTTTGGAAACATACAAGTGTACTTAATAGATTAATCATTAACCACTTAGAATGCAACAATTAATAAACTAAAGATTCTTTAATGTGCTGTTGCAAGAGCTATAGGAGACCAATAAATATATAATAAATAGTCCCAAGGCATTGGAACCTGAAGAACACAATGAAGAAACTATGCTGAATCCAAGCAACTCCAGGTTTGCTAAATGCTTGGATGGGATCCTTCCTGGGGATACCATCTCTATATATTATTGTAACACAGCCACTGCCAGGAGAGCATGAGGAATCTACCACTCTCCACATCAACACAGTTCCAGTTACTGAGAGGTATAACACTGGCGGCAGCAGCACTGTACTCTCTTCAAAATGGTAAAAGGGAGCCAGTCACCTTCAGCCACTGCGACACTCATGACTCAAGGCCAAATAAAATCTACATTCAATTGCATGACAGCAGTATGCACTCTATATCTTACAGATCTCATGTGATTACTGGCAACGGACACTTCACATCCAAATGAGCATCACAATATGGATTGGCATCCAGAAGTGTATCCATATTGAAGCCAGATGTGCATATACTTTACCTAACCCAGCTGTAGGAGGGTAATTGATTCTAATGGTATTTTAAAGAAGCAGAGATACAGGTCAGAAAAAAATATGATTTTTTAAATGAAGGAACATTTTATAGCCTACTGGAACCTGATGCTGACAATTATAGATTTGCAATACAAATAAAAAGTCCAATGAAATAATCTAATTTTAATGTAATATTGTGAATTCCAATACCAAGAGAAGCCATAGATTCTAAAGTATAGTTTGTACTTATATTGGAGCTGACAAGCAAGATTACTCCAGCATGTACTTAAAATACATTTATATAAAAAAGAGGCAGGAGTGAAATGTAATTAAATAATGCTCCTTTGATTGCTCATTGAAATATATTTCTCATAACCAAATGAAATTCCCTACATTCTAAAACATAATACAATTTATTAATATATTTCATTGTGTTTCATTAGGGTCTAAATTGTATTGAGCCATTACTATTATGCAAATGTACATTGTAAAACTTAGTTCTCTTTTGGATGAGTTTTCCCTAACAAAAGATGTATTATCTTTATGGCACCAATAAATTCAACAAACCATTATGCACTACAGAACTACAAGGAAATATGTCTTTTTCATTTGACTAAATGTCAGTTTCCTCCTAATGACTGGATTTTTTTAAAAAAATAGTAGACGGAGAAAGAAAGGTAATGTGGAGACTAAGAAAGAAAGGAAATGTGGGAAAGGAATGGTTGTCATTTTCATGATGGCATTCAGAGGAATTAACCTTCATGTTTTCAGCTCACCAAAGAATTCCAGGATCTAGATACTTAGATATCTAACTGTATTTAGCATTTATAGATCATTAATTTAAATCTTAATCCATCTAGATCTCTCATTTCATGAAGTCTTGGTACATTCCAGTGTTTATGCTCCTACTACCTTTCAGCAATATTCCTTTTATTCCTCCTATGAATTGCCTGTAAAATTTAAACAAATCATCAGTGTTTGCAAAGATGTCTGTATAGTATGTGAGACATAAAATGCTTAAATAACATGGATTAGATATAGCAGATTATTTAGAGACTTCCCATCACTTATTTTCTAAAATGTTCTATTATAGACTTCTTGTCCACTCTTAAATGTTCTTCTACATACATTCCAAAGACTTCACCACAACCTGCTTTAAATATGACATATCAGAATCCCACCGCACTATCCATTTTTGGAAACACTTTTAGGTAACTCTGGGAATTTATGCTTTCAAGTATTGACCATTTTGGACTCTTTAATCATCTGGACCACATTCACCTGGCCAAATCAGATACAATTATATTACAGTCCTCATGGATATAACCCAATGTTACCTATCTTTTTAATTAAATTGACTTTTCCTAGCATAATGAAAAACAGTCAATCAACTCTTTCACTTGGAGAGCATATTGTACCATTATCATGTCTTTGGCTGGCATTTTTAATTCAGAATTTGCTTTCCCCCCCGGTGGGCTGGATTATGTATTACTTTTTTCCAGCACAGAAATTATTTTCCATATCAATCATAAAACATGAACTACTCTTTTATTAAGCCTTGTATATACAAAGTTGTTATTTTATGGAGATTGGGGAACCAAGTATAGGCACACTGCAACCACGTGCTGGGCCTCATCATGCAGATCTGTGCAGACAAGACAGCCCCAGCTACAAAGTGTCACAGTGCCAAAGCATTTGGAAGAGGATAAGTGGTGAATGAATTTATGCAGCTGTGCAAGAAGAGCATATTCTTTAGATTTAATTATAAATTACTACTTCAGGCTAAACTAAGGGAATGGTGGTAAAAAAAGGCCATCAAGTTTCAGCCAACTTGGGGTGATCCCATAGGCAAGAGACAAAAAGATATGGTTTGCCATTGCTTTCTTCTGTGCAGTCACCCTGGACTTTGTTAGTGGTCTCCCATCCAAGTACTAAGCAGGCCCAACACTGCTTAGCTTTTGAGTTTGGATGAGATCAGGCTAACTTGGGCCATCCAAGGGCACAGCACAGTAAAAACTATTCAATGAACTATTCTATCATCCTACCCTACTCTACATTACAATGATAAAAATGGTATCACTACAATGTTGATCTCAATGATAAGAGGGTCCTGCTCACCCACACTGAGTGCATGGGACCACACTGAGTCCCTTGGTGTTATTCCCCACATTTTGCAGTCTAGGTATGAATGTCACAATATGGATGGGGTTCCTTGCCTGGTTTCTTCCCACTCACTCAGCATCCCATTGATTGGGAGGCTGCTGCTAAAGTAGGAGAAATAAGATTACGAGCCCAGTGGTGAAGGGTGGGGGAGACTACCAGGGGGCCCCATAAAACTCCCTCATGAATATATAACAACACAGAGAAGCAGCTGGATGAAAACAGCCACAACTTTATTGGGTGAAAATGGCCACAAGCTATAAGAGCCTTGGCACAGCATGGAACAAAATGGATTCAGGCATCAGCCAACCTACCTGCTGGCCGATGAGCTCACCCCACCCCAGCCCACCTGCTGTGGAAATCTGGTTTGGCAGAATGCAGCATTCTACTTGGGTGGTAGCCACTGCACGGTCTCCCCTGCCACTTAAGAGCAAGGGTGCCTTGACAGCCCCCAACTGGGCATGACCCCTGTAAACTCTCACCAGCCAGTTTGGTGTAGTGGCTAGGAGTGTGGACTCTAATCTGGGAGAACCAGGTTTGATTCCCCACTTCTCCACTTGCACCTGGCTGAATGACCTTGGGCAAGCCATAGTTCTGGCACAGCTGTTCTTGAAAAAAGAGCAGTTTCTGTCAAGAGCTCTCTCAGCCCCACCTACCTCATAGGATGTCTGTTGTGGGGAGGGGAAGGGAGAGGCGTTTGTAAGCAGCTCTGAGACACCTTTGGGTAGTGAAGGGCAGGGTATAAATCCAACCTCCTCCTCCTCCTCTTCTTCTTCTTCACCCCAAAATCCTTGAAGGGGATCCCCAAATAAGGGAAGTGAGCATGCAGGCCAACTTTTCCGCAACAGGGTTGCCAGCCTCCAGGTGGGGCCTGGGGATCTCCCGCTTTTACAACTGATCTCCAGCTGACAGAGATCAGCTCCCCTGGAGAAAACAGCTGCTTTGAAGGGTGGACTCTGTGGCATTGTACCATGCTGAGGGCCCTTCCCTCCCCCAATCCCACCCTCTCCTGGCTCCACTCCCAAAGTCTCTAGGTACTTTTCAACCCAGACCTGGCAACCCTATTCCCCAAAAAATGGATCCAGCCCCACACTGATGCCACCCAACAAAGTTGTGACATAACGGGGGGGACCCAACACACCATTAACAGAACCTGTGAGACACTACGTGGCTGACTGAGGCCCCAACAGCACAAAGGCCTTTTATTCTGGCTGAGCAGACCAGAGGGCAAGCCCCTCTGGGAGGTGCACTGACCAAAACCCCACCCCCTGACCATGTCAGGATGTGCCCGATTGGCCAGGGCAGGGAAGGCAGAGGTATGATAATCCATGCAGCTGCAGTAGCCTGCTCAACAGCTGGTCAGCTGTGCTGCTGGGCCCCAGATGGCTCCGGCAAGCCATGTCATGTCTCCTTTTACCCCACAGGCCCACAAATGGGGCTCCAGGTAAGTCAGTCTGGGCCCTCAGTGTGTTAGAATTCCCATGTGGATTACACCAGTAGTTCACCTAGTCCAGCATAATTTTTCACATGGTGGCCAACTAAGTGCCACTGCCAAGAAGGCCAATGAACAGGGCACAGAGGCCAAAGCCTTCCCCTCTTGTGTTCCCATAGCACTATTATTTGAATGGTTACTATCTCCAAACAACGAAGCTTGATTTTGTTGTTGTGTCTAGTTAGCCATTGGTGAATCTG
Source organism: Gekko japonicus (assembly GCF_001447785.1). NCBI lineage: Eukaryota > Metazoa > Chordata > Lepidosauria > Squamata > Gekkonidae > Gekko > Gekko japonicus. The sequence continues at coordinate 136,900 of NW_015169812.1, read as the reverse complement.
CCCACCATGAATCAGAGTAAGACCTCTCTAGTCATGTGTTATGTCCACTGACCACCACCAGGGGCCAGCAAATACCCCCGAACTTGACTCTGTAGGAACAATGGGAACTAGGCTCCTAGTCTCTCCACTGGGGAACCAATAAGATCATGGAAGGAGATTTAAACCCACCAACGGGACATAGGGGAGTGTCCCCAAGTGTGTATATAGTTGGCCAGCTGGCCAGTAGTTGTTGTCTTTGTTGTGTACCAGTAAACCATGCTGATCACTACATCCGTATTAATGGTTTCTACATGTGTCTAGCCCACTACACTTTAATGGTGACGAAGATGGGATCCTGCTGAGCATCCCAGCCAGGCTGTCGGGACTCTGCGAGGGAAGACAACGCACTGCTACCTACGCTCCTCCGAGAGATGAGCAACAAGGGTGAGCAAGCCGCTTCCCATCTGCAGCCGCAACCGATCAGCACAATGGCAATTGCTCCGGGGTCAGGGTTGGTACTGCCATTTGATACAGCCCGTCCACAGCAATGGGAAGCCTGGATCATCGGCCTGAAGTCAGTACTGGTATTCTACCAGGTGACGGAGGAGGCCAGGAAGAAGGACCTCCTACTCGGGTCATGTGGACCCACCATCATAGAACTGGCCCAGTACCCCCTCCTCTCCCCTAAGACACTCAATGACTGCACCTTCGACAAAATCATCATGGCCGTCCAGAACCATTACATGCTTAAGCTTTTGGAGATGACGTGCCACGTGATGTTCCACCAGCGGAGTCAGCAAGGCCGTGAAATGGCTGCAGAGTTCCTTGCGGAGCTCTGCCGATTGGCATCCAAGTGCAAATTCGGGGTGCACTTGGACATGGCCCTTCGAGACTGTTTCATCACAGGACTACAGGAGGAGAAACTGCGGCGGCACATAATGGAGGGTGAGACAGTCACCATAGCATCGGCCATCGCCGCCACCACCGCGTGGGAAAGGTCCCACCCAGCAGCCACCACCGCGCACAAGGCTGCCATCACCATGCTGGCCAACCCCGATGGTGCGGAGGTCCACCGCATGTAAGCACCGCACCGCACACCAGCCTCGAACGCGAGCTCCGCCCGCAAGCATCCTTGCTCAGCAGACCCAGAGTGTGCCAGCTGCGGTGACAGGCATGAAAGGAAAACATGCAGGTTCCGAGACGCCATCTGTCGGAACTGTGGGCGCACTGGCCACTTCGCCCAAGTATGTCTCTCCAAAGTGACCAGCTGGACCGAGCCACTGCGTCACAGAGCGGTTGCCCACTTCGAGGACGACACAGTGGCAGAGGACATCTACCACCTCACACAGGCATCGGAACAGGTACTGAAATTCCCCGGCAAATCGTCCACCCCTAAAATTCAAACCACTGTAAAAATCGAGGGATCTCCATGCCTTATGGAGATAGACTCTGGCTCTGCGGCCTCAATCATATCCGAGGTCATGTACAGGATTAAGCCCCTCACGCCAGTACAGGGATGAGAGGTAATCCTGTACCTTTTGCAGTACATTAAACAACAACCCATGAGATGGTCTAAACCCTCTCTGGTTCGAACAATATGCCACCAGAACCTCTACATTCGTTCCCCCCCCCCCAACCTGAGATTAGAGGTTCAAACTCTCAGTTGGTACCTGGAACTTAACAGCATTGAAACTCATTCCCAGAGATGCACACTTCTCACTCTCCAATAGTAGTGTATATGGTGAGCGTTTAGGCCACAAGATTTAGCCTTGGAATTCAGGTACAACATCAAAGACAATTTTAACAATCAGGAATCTTTATTTAGTACAGAGCTTAGCACAGACTACTAGAGTTTACCAAAATAACAAGCCTAAGGCGATTTGCCTTAACTACACAGTAAAAGATACATATTTACCAAGTTGAGGAATATCCAAACAGTCCAAGGGATTTTGAAGGCAAAATCCATCCTTGCTCAACCATGTGGTCCAATTCACAAAGCCAGTCCTTTGTCTCTTCAAAGGACAGCACTTCCAGGTGCAATAAACAAGCACAGAGCAGGAACAGAGAGCAAGAACAGAGAAGAGCAAGAAGCTCTTTCCCATAGGGATTGAACAATTATACCCCAATTCCAGTCACAAATTAGATGTGGCTATTTGCCAATTGCGAGTGGGCATGGGTGTGCCCAATTGTTGGTTGTCATGGCTGCAACATAGGATTGGCTAGAAGTTTGGAGACCACGCCTGCAGTCACATGACCCCAAACTCCAGCTTCTCCATTGCTGATGTGACTTGTTGCATGTGAGGCAGAGCCAGACGCCATCAGGTCTGCCTCTTCCCTTGGAGGTGTGAAAGAATGTGTGGTTATATGGCATGGTTATAAAGTTTCTCTGGCCAAATGGATAGGCCATTTGGCTTCAACAGGAAACAAGACACAGCATGTTATCAGAAAGACATCACAGGAGAAGGCATGGATTTTTAGAAATCAATATTTCTATACAGACCATGCTTAAGCACTTATGCCCTAAGGGGGGACCCTGCTTGCACCCATCCCAGGTGACGGTCATGGACTTTCATTGAAACCAAGTGCCGATTAAGGGGGTCGGGAGTTTTCGAGTACAATATGAGAAATTCAAGAGCCTTCTGGACTTGATTGTGATAGAGGGCGACCTGGTCAGCTTGCTGGGTCGTGCCTGGTTTGAGCCCCTGGGGATTTCAGTCGAGGGAGTCCAGCTATGCAGAACCCAGGATTTCCAAGGAATATGCAGGGAGTTTCCTGCAGTTTTTTATGACTTTCTGGGCTTTTATACGGGCCCCCCGGTGTCCCTGCGTCTAGACCCCAAGGTGGCCCTATCTGAATGCGTGCCAGGAAGGTTCCGTTGTCGGTCAAGCCTAAAATCAACGCGGAACTGGACCGCCTAGTAGTGCAAGGCATCCTGGAACCGGTCTCCCACGCAGCATGGGAGACGCCCATAGTAATGGTCAAAAAGCCGAATGGGGCAGTCCGCATCTGCGCGGACTGCAAATGTACGCTGAATAAGGCGCTACAGGACCACGTATATATGATACCTGTAGTTAGCCATGTACTGGCCACCTTGGGGGGGGGGGAGGCAAAGATCTTTGGGAAACTTGATCTTGCCCAGGCTTACCAACAGTTGCCAGTAGATGAGGCAACTGCTGAGGCACAAACTATCCGTGTCAAGAGACTGCAATTCGGGGTGAGTGTAGCCCCGGGGTTATTCCAACAACTGATGGATTCTTTTCTCAAAGGAATACCTGGCGTCACCCCGTTTTTTGATGATTTGATTATTGCTGCTGCTACGCCGGCCAACTTTGCAGACCGCCTCCGCACAGTTCTCCACCGTTTCCAGGACGCCAGACTCAGAGTCAAACTAGAGAAGTGTTGGCTGGGGGTGCTGTCAGTGAACTTTCTGGGGTTCACGGTGGACACAGAGAGCCTACACCCAACCCACGACAAAGTAAAGGCGATCATGGAGGCCCCACCACCAAAGTCTAAAACAGAATTACAGGCGTTTTTAGGGATTCTCAATTTCTACCACGCCTTTCTTCCCCACAAGGCAGCGGTAGCGGAGCCCCTCCATTGCTTGTTAGAAAAGCAGGTCCCCTGGGTGTGGGGGCTCCACCAGGCTGCCGTGTTCCGGAATGTTAAAGAACTGTTGATCTCCAACTCAGTCCTGGCCCACTTCGATGAGGCACTGCCGGTAGTCTTGGCATGCGACACCTCACCCTACAGCGTCGGAGCAGTGCTGGCGCATCATCTCCCGGGTGGGTGGGAGGTCCCAGTCGCATATTACTCACGCACTCTATCTGTGGCTGAGCGGAGCTACGCCCAGATAGATCGTGAGGGACTAGCCATAGTGGCTGGGGTCAAGAAGTTCCATGACTTCGTCTCTGGCTGGCCATTCACCATCGCCTCAAACCACCACCCGCTCCTCGGCCTTTTCGCACCCGATCGCCGGACGCTGCAAGTCCTCTCCCCACGAGTCCTGCAGTGGTCCATTTTCCTTGCGGGCTATGATTACCAGCTGCAACACCGCCCGGGGAAAGCTATTGGACACGCCGACACCCTTAGCCATCTTCCCCTACCAGGGGTACCACTCAGCCCGGGACCCCATCATATCCCAGGTGCTGGGCCGGGTGGTGAGGGGGTGGCCTGCAAAGATAGAGGACCCGGAGTTCACTGTGTTTACGGCCAGCCGGGAGGAATTGTCAGTGCACAAAGGCTGCCTGCTGTGGGGTGACAGGGTCGTGGTCCCCAACGCCCTCTGCCAAAAAGTTCTCCAGGCCCTTCACAAAGCACACCCAGGCATTGTAAGGATGAAAAGCCTCGCCCGGAGCTATGTTTGGTGGCCAGGCATTGATTGGGAGGTAGAAGCGTGGGTGAAATGTTGCCCAGCCTGCCAAGCCATCCGACCCAGCCCACCGGGCATGCCGTCCCAGTCATGGGAATCCACACAAACCCCGTGGTCCCGGCTCCACATAGACTTCACCGGACCATTCCATGGACTGCTATTCCTAGTGACTGTGGATTCCTATTCAAAGTGGCTGGACATAAGCCCCATCTCCGCAACATCCACAAAGGCCACCATCTGCGCCCTCCAAAAGATCTTCGCCACCCACGGGTTGCCAGACACCATCGTCTTGGACAACAAGACGGCATTTACGTTGGAGGAATTCCAGCAGTTTCTCCGCGACAACTTGATCAAACATACCCCGCTAAAAACGGCCATGTGTAATGCATGGTCCAGATGGCGAAGGAAGCGTTAAGCCGCCTGATGGAGGGAGACTGGGAATTTCGCATCACCCATTTCCTCCTGGCACAACAAACAATGTCAAACCTCGTAAGCGGTCACTGCCCAGCGGAACTCTTCATGGGTCGGAGACCAATATCCTCTTGGACCGCCTACACCCTGATCGGGCTCCCGAGCCACAGAACTCCTCCGAGCAGCGGGAAGCGCCTCGCAAGTTCTTCCCAGAGGACCCCGTCTTTGCCTGAAACTTCAGATGGGGCCTGGAATGGATCACCGGCCACATCATTCATCCCACTGGCACCGTCATGTATGACGTGTCGACAGAATGTGGGCAGATCCTGCGGAGGCACATAGACCAACTCCGCCGGCCCATGCTCACAGAGCATGCAGGCACGCAGGTTCCTGAGCAGTGGGCAAACCCAGGGGTGAGCACCCAAGAGGCCCCAGCACAGGACCTCCCCACCAAGAGCATCAGAAACTTGCCCCCATCCCCACGGCAGCTGCCGAGGAGGGCTCAACAACCGACTCTTCTGTGCCAGAGGTGTCTGCACCACTAGTGCATCCCAGCACATCGGACGGGGCCCCGGAGGTTCCAGTACCGGCCCCACGATGGTCCACTAGAGAACGGTGGTCCCTGTCGTACTTAAAGGACTATGTAACCTAGGTTGGGTCTGAACTATGGGGGGAGGGATGTTATGTCCGCTGACCGCCACCAGGGGCCAGAAAATACCCCCGAGCTTGACTCTGTAGGAACAATGGGAACTAGGCTCCTCGTCTCTCCACTGGGGAACCAATAGGACTGTGGCTGGAGATTTAAACCCACCAACGGGACCTAGAGGAGTGTCCCCATGTGTGTATATAGTTGGCCAGCCAGCCAGTAGTTGTTGTCTTTGTTGTGTACCAGTAAACCATGCTGATCACTACATCCGTATTAATGGTTTCTACATGCGTCTAACCCACTAGACTTTATCATGACTGCTTTTGTTTTCAGTGGCTTTTAATTTAATACTAAGTTATTTATTTGGAACTATGCTGTCATCCAATACAAAGAGGAACAGATCTTAATGCTCTGGCTTCCTCGCCTTGTTGCTGAACTTGCACAGTGGCTTAACTTGCTTACCACTTCTGCTTCCCCCCCCACACACATCTTTTTCAGATATTGCGTTACTGGAGCTCTTTTACTCACAAAGCTGGGATCACTCACAAGCGAGCTCTAAATATACAGCTGTTGGTAAACACCCTTGTGTTATTATATCCATTTATGGTTGAGACCCAGCAAATAAAACAAGGTCAGCTACTGTGGCAATTAAACAATGGGAATTAGGGAGGGAAAGTACCACCTGGGGCCCTTCAGAGACTGAAGATCTCCTCAGCATTGAAACCTTTGAATTAAATATTTTCTGGACTGGCTATACCTAACCTGTAGCCTTTAATATTATTAAATCTAGCTTAGATCTTGGTCAAGATCTGCCAGATTTGTTTTAACCACTACAGCAAAATCTGAGAGGATGCAAAATGTACGTTGCTTAAGGATGATCTCCTAAGCACTGAGGGATGGAGTGAATGTATATTTTTTTCATAACATTATTTAATGATACTATTGTGTTGAAGGTCTTGGATGTGCTTATACAGCAGGCAAGAGTGTGTCCTTCACAGTTGGGCAGATGACTCACCATACTTAGAGGCTCACTCAAAGTGACAGATCTCCATTAAAATAATTATAGAAGCTATAGTATCACAGTCTCTGGCCAGGAGCACCATACTCTGTTTATGGATTTGTATAAATGAACAATGAGAAGAATGCGGAAAAATCACTTGGCATCTGTTATAGATGCTGTGCTGTTTCAGTCCACTAAGCTTTCGAGCATTTAGCAATCTGATGGCTATAATATACCTGTACCCTGAGGTGGAATAGTCTGTTGAAAAGTGCAGAAATTTTTAAGGAAAATTGACACAGCTGTGTTTTGGATCAATGCTGCTATTTCAAGCAAAATCAAGACAACATGAGCTTAAGGCCTCGATTGCTTTAGATAAATTCCAAATCAGAATGTGTTTGTATGATCAGCTTTCAGATCTGTGGCTCAATGCTGGTCACATTAGAAAAACAGAGCTTTCTTTATATTTGAAAAAACCAGAGATAGTATTTCCAGCTATACGAGTAATAAAATAGCTGATTTACTTCAAAAGGCGATTGACTATTTTTTAATTAAAAAAAATTGTAATCTGATTATATTAAATGTATATATTGACTTGTTTCTCCTAAAGGAAGAATATTTATGTTCAAAATGTGTTGAGAATTTTAGATATCCTCTTGTCAACAAATTAGCCTCACAGCACTGGATTTGCCTTCTCTTCCCTCGCTGAGCCCAGCAGTGTGCAACATGGGACCCATTTCTTAACACCCACTGGTTCTTCCCAAAGCATCCTACTTCAGAAGTAAACAGCCATTCTGGCTTTCCTCTGCCCCACTGGAGAAATAAGTTCTTCAGAAGAACCCCAAAGGCACCTTCTTTGTGTCTGCAGGGAACGCCCATTTAGAAATATCTGTCTCCAAGGTAAGGGGATGATTGCCTTGCAATCTCCCAACATTTTTTGAGTGGCCTCAGCACCCTATGCCAAACAATTTTAAGAACATAAGAGAAGCCAATGTTGGATCAGGCCAATGGCCCATCTAGTCCAACACTCTGTCACACAGTGGTCATAAATACCAGGTGCCATCAGGAGGTCCAGCAGTGGGGCCATCCCTCATTCCCAAAATTCCAAAAGTGTCCACAAGCTCAGTGAGATTGGGGACTCCTGATGTAGCACATAATAGGGAAGGGGTAATTATCCCTCGTGAGCAGTTACTTCAGAAACTTAACAGCTTGCCCTGTCCATTGTCATATCAAATTTCATGCATGGAATTAGCAGGATATATCATATGTTCATAATGCTGAATTTGTGTCTAAGTATTTGACATGAACACTATACAACTGCTATAAGATCTAGTTCTGGCTACAGCTACCTAAGCAAATCTCTCCAGACTTGAACATCATTTGCTCAATTAATAGGAGTTGCTAATGCTTTCCAAGACTGCAACTAAGAGTATCACTGCTGCCCATCTAGCAAGATCACCTTAATTTTGATCTTGTAAATCTGCACTGTCAGTATCCATTTCATCTTACTAGGATGCTGGTAGCTCCATTTCTATCTACTCCACGATGTGCATAAATCTTAGTTCCTCTTTGATCTGTGTCCTCCTAAGTATAAATTGTTCCATGGCCTGCTGTCTAAAACTGGTGTCAGATTAAATGTTAAGGTCACACCGCATTCTATTTGAAAGCCAATTGTATTAGTTTTCTTATTCTCTTGTTCAGTTTTAAGACCCTGCATGACCTTTAATCTTGTCACCTTAGCTTCTGTTTCTATGGATTCTTCTTCACCCATGCTCCTTGTTATGAAAATGTCCCCTTTTTATTTTAGTGCTCATTCTTGATTTTATATTAAAAATCCTTAGTTTTATTTACACTTCCCAATTTAAAAAAAAAAAAATTCCCACCCTCTGGATTCATATTGAACAGTTTCTTTCTGTGGAAAAACGGGTATGTGTGAGAGAGGGTACTGAGTATGACTAGTAGGACATCAGGGTGGGGAGGGGGATGGGCTTGCATGGTGTCCTGGCATCCACAGATATCAGCTTGGATCTCTCATCAAATTAATGCTGAAGGAAGGGATCTCCATCAATACAGTGGGACTTACTTGCTTCCCAATGCAGTCCAAAATGATCCCCAAAATCCTGCTCCTGAGCACTCTCAGGAAGCACATGAGGGTCAGGAGCAGGGAACTGGTAAAAATAGCATCCTCTTCCATTAGCAGAAATCTTAGATGGGATTCAGCCTATCTGAAACAAATTCACATTTGCCTACAGCAAGAGAACCTGGGAAACTGCTCCCCTTGAAACAGACTTTAAAAATAATCATCTGCTTTTCAAACAGATTGACTACTTTTTCACCAAAAATGTATACATTGTTGAAAGGGCAATTATAGATGTAAAAATCAAAAATGATAAATATTCATCTCAGGAGTCTAACAGACTTGGTTTTAACCAACACGTAAAAACCACACCATACCAAACTCAACAAATACCACCGGCATTCAGTTTCAGCTTAAATACTTGTAAGGTGCAGGAGTCTAACAGACTTGGTTTTAACCAACTCATAAAAACCATTCCATACCAAACTCAACAAATGCCACTGACATTCAGTTCCAGCTAAAATACTTGTAAGAAATCTCATATGAGGAAATATTTAATTTCATACATGTTCATAGCTGCTAAAGTGGTTCTTGCACACCATTGGAAAGCCAAAGAATACTCCTCTTTAAAACAATAATAAACTGTGGGAATACTTTATTATGGATAAAATATCTGACCAAATCTTAACAGTTGAGAGTCTGATATACCAATCAGATTCCCTAGAAAGATGGTTCCCCTTTTTGGATTTTATTGAAAAAGACAAAAATTTAAGGTTATAGCATTATACTAATTTACTGTCTTATATACAAATATTATCACTTCTATGTGTTGTTCAGCTTTGTTCAAACATCTTTTCTTATTGTTGTATTATAAATTGTTTCAAAAGTCTCTAAATAAAAAGTTTTTAAAAAATAAAATACTTGTAAGGTTCAGGAGTCTCTTTGTCTTTTTACGACTAAGGTAGCTTAACCGGAGGCTGGAGTGGCTTGCTCTGCTGTACCATCACTAGGCTAGAAGGTAAACTGCAGCTGCCGGTTCCAATGCCTCAGGTGGTCGGCAGGATGCCACTGGTCATGACAGGTTTCTGTCTAGTTCCTCAGCAGATCTCAGATTACCTATCTCTACTTACCTGTGTACTTACTTGACTGTTCACTGGCTTTGTGGCTTGAGTACCTTCTTAGTAGATAGTTCTTTGCCTCCAGCCTACAGATTTTGGAGAAAGGATCAGTAGTGGGGCTGTGGGTCAGGAGTAAGAGTTGGTTCATCCAGCTATTTACCTACATTTTTGTATTCTGTAATGGAAGATCATAGTAAATATTCTGATTATAACATATGGACACAGTATTGCAGTGTGTGCATTATTTTATTGCTCAATACAATCTACCATCAGGCTAATTAGGTTTATTTCCCATGCTGTTTTCTTGTGAGTATTTAACATAATAAGTTGCCTAACAGGCACTTCTTATTTTCTTTTAACTTGTATATTTAGAGAAGGAACAAAAGAGGCAATGATTTATGTCAAATGCTAGAATAAAAATAATACCACATTACCAATTACCCTAGATTTGGGGACCTACAATGCAAAGTCAAAGACAAATTGATCAGCCCCACTCATAATAATTAATAAAATAGCCATTGTGAACAACTTGAGATATTTCATGCTGATGTGATGAATAAAATAGGTCTTAGAAGAATAATGTTGAATTCTGCTTGGATTCAGAATGAGGTGTGTGTAAGGTGCTAGAGGCTTTGGCAGCAATCCTGCTGGGAGTAAATCCTATAGAATAAAGTGGAGCTTACTTCTCAATAAACATGCATAGGGCTGCAATGACACCTTGTTATCTGTGCAAATATGGTCTGCCTCATGCTCCAGTTCAGCCACTACAGCCAGCAGGAAGTAATATTGCAGCTTATAGCTCAGCAGGGGTCTGGTGAGTCTAGAGAACCAATGAAGTTTCAACTCACCCTATAAAGCTGCTGACTGGCCCAAACCTGGTCTGAACTTTCACCCACCTAGCATCCAGCTCACCAACTCTGTTTTTTTAAAATATATGTAGCCAGGTTAGTAGCTTAAAGATATCTCAAGCTACTTAAAGAAGGAAGTGTTGGACTCCTTGAAACAGAATATAGGCACTTCAGAGAACTTTGGTGCCTAGGTTAATCCTCCTCTTTTTCCCTCAAATATGTCAGTAGACACTAAAAATTCATAAAACTGTGGAACTAAAACCAATATTTAACCGCATTTAATGTTGACAGCTAAATCACGTTTCATTCATAAAAAGCAGGTCTTCTTCTCCCCAAAAGATGCATACATCCCCTCCCCATCCTAAAAAATGAGCCTCATCATATTTTTTATTTCCCTCAGAGAGTGTAAAGCATGCTTATGGGTGGTATTGTTTATATGGATATAAAATTTCAAACACATCTTTTATCAAGTATAGTGCCAGCACGGAGAGAAAAATATTACACATTTAAAGACCTTTTCTATCTAGAGTGCATGTATCCATTTTAATAGGGTATTTTGTGGAGGTTCTTTTAGTTTTACGTATACTTTAGGGCAGTGGTTCTCAACCTTTCTAATGCCGTGACCCTTTAATACAGTTCCTCATGTTGTGGTGACCCCCAATCATAAAATTATTTTCGTTGCTACTTCATAACTGTAATTTTGCTACTGTTATGGATCGTAATGTAAATATCTGATATGCAGGATGTATTTTCATTGTTACAAATTTTCCAATGGTCTTAGGCGACCTCTGTGAAAGGGTCATTCAACCCCCAAAGGGGTCGCGACCCACAGGTTGAGAACCACTGCTTTAGGGGCTGTTTTACATAGTGGGAGATGCCATTTGCTCAGACATCAGAGGCAGCATACCTTGAGAACAATCTGCCCATGCAGAGACATCTTACAAGCACTGACCATCTTCAGAGAGCACAGAATAAATTAAATTATCAAATATGTGCCTATGTACAAAATCTCCATGCATATAGACAAGCTACCTGTCAGTGGGGGGGGGGGGAAGCAATGTAAAAATAGCTTTCCTCAAAATGTTATTATCCTACATGTCAGATAGAGCAGCATTCAGACATTAGCCATCTGATAAGGCTTTTTTCTAGGAAGAATGCGTTGTGAAGTTTGCTTTCCCCTGTGGACATTAATTTTTAAGTGATAAAAGATGGATTTGATCTAAATATGAAAAAAAACACCAATTCAGATATTCTTCCCTGCTGCAAAACAGAATACTCTTCACAATTGCTTGTTTACATATGTTAAATGGGTTCGGCCTTGCCAAAAGGCTAGGAAGAATAACAAAATGTGAAAAACAAGATTCTACCATTGCTAAAAGCACTCGATTGGAGGGAACATCTCATGTGTGACCAACAGTTAAACATCAAACAAGGCTTACCTATTAGTTAAGGCAGTTTCTTGGGTAAGAATTTGTGGGTTGATTCACAGAATTGATTAAGGTTTGGTGCCAATCCATTTAAAACTGTGCATCCCTTGGATCCTTGTCTATGGTGAGTTGAATGCATGTTGGCAATACTGTACACAGTATAAGGATTCTAGCATGTAGCTACCAACCAACATTCCATAAAGATGTACCTCAGAAATTTCTTTCACTGGTCCTATGGAAACATTTTTGGTCTCCATAGATTTCTTCAGGTACTTCACCTGAGAAAAAACCCTCTAGATTCTTTCCAAAGTTTCCTCAAAGAGAAATCTGTTGAAAACCCAGAGCTGCGAGAACCCCCCTCCCATGAAAGTTTTGAAAACTCTGAAGACGTACCTGAACCACAAAATGATATTAGGAAATGCTTCATATGGCTCAGGTATATTCAAGTCAAAGAACAGAACTGTTAACCTGGAAGCCAATGCTTTAAATTCAGCCTCCATCATAGATACTATACTGTGTTTTGTTTTTTAACAAATGTTAATAATTGGAATTATTTCACAAATGTCTCCCTTTGGAAGATCAATATTCTAGTAAAATCTGTGATTATTATACACATGTTGCTGCTATCCAAGTGGTCAAAAGGTGCATGTAGCAATCTCCCAATTTTTTTAAAAGAAAAACAGCTACAAGAGGTTTGAGCAGAGAAACAGCAAATGAATGGGGCTGCTTAACCTTTTTCCTTCCAGATATTTTCCCAGTCCTGACTATTGCTCCCTTCAACTGATTTTCATGGGGGCGGTGAGAATCCATTTAGGAGCTTCTCAACACATTTCCTATGTAAAATAGATTTTTTGGCCCTAAATCAAGAGAGTTATATGTGCATAACAATATAAGGAATTACAATGCTTATTTCTATCATTTTCTGGGACCAAGAAAGCTAGAGCACCGAGCTGAATCTTAACTTATTGTTAAGAGTGACATGTACCAAATATCCAAATTGCATAAATGACTTTCCCAAATTTGCACTGCATAATTTTTATTAAGGTAAGGTCACTGGATTCTCACCCCTTCCATTTATCTATTCACCCGTTTGGTATATTTATTTACACCAGAAGGAATGAAAATGTAAATGTGTTGAGAAAACTGAAAGGTGGATCAAATTTGTATGCGGGGTGTTTAATACGATTTCATGTAATGACCTTCACAAAGAAAAGGAAATGGACAGAAGCCAGTAGACATGGAAATTCAGAGTTACAGAAACACTTTCATCAGGACAATAAATTGCTCCCAATATTTTTCTCTTCAAGTGTCCAAAATAATTCCAAGATGATGCTGTGCACATGATTTTCAAGATTTAACTTGCATAACAGCTATTTTTCTTTTATTAAGGTATCTAAACATGACACCTTTTCCTTCCTTCTGTATCCATCAAGCCTCCATATTTTGTAGCCCCTTGCTTTCCCCTCTATTTTGATACCAAGATCAGCTTGTGTCTGTCATACACATTCAGGTTCTCTCTACAAGAAAGGCTGAAAATGGCAAAGATGGGGGCATAACTGGTGAGTACATCCACCTTGATTCCACCATAGCTCACTGGAAAACAACGATTTCTTGATCATGATCTGGATTCACCTGGCAACAGCATTTTTGAACAATTCATCAGAACTTCTCAATTAATCAAGGTGCCTTTCTCCTATTGTATCTGCATCATTAATATTTCTAATTCTCATTGTGGCCAGTTTCCCCCACCCAGTCAGAAGAAGGAGACAGACACCGTATTTGGATTTAAACAAGAGCCACTTTATTAACTATTTGCAACCTGTACAGCAAGGGGGAGAAAAACCCCAGGTGTGGAATAGGCGAGGCAGATGTCACACTGAGACCACCTCCTTGCCCTCCATTGGGTGAGACTCCTACCCCAGGCCCAAGCCATCTTCATGGCTCACGACTGGTGGTGTGACAAAGTGGTGACTGCCCTGGAACACCACCCCTGAAGCCGTGAAACTTGCACAGAGGAGTCTAGTCAGAGGAGTCCCAAAGGTAGTCCCCATTCCTAGCCCTGGGCTGCAAAACCCGAAGGCTGTTCCTGATGGATCTCTTGTTCCCCAACAGGAATATGCTCTAGGGTGCTCACTGGATCTGCTTTTCTTACCCACACTAAATAGCCAAGTGACCAACCTAATGAACGGAACCACCACATCCAATCTTCCCATGTTCCACTGCCAACAATGCAAAGTAGGCAAACGTACCCTCCGTGGCAAGACACTTATAAGGGTGTGTGTGAAAACTTCCTACGCAGCCCCCAAAGGCAACCAGCCAAAGCCTGCACTGCTTACAGAGCAGGAGGGTGGGCTGAGCACGATGCAAAAGAGGGCGAGCGTGGGCAAAGCCAAGCCTTAAATACTTGCTGGGAGTACCCCCACACCATGGCATGATGCATAGCAACAGCCGGGTGCTGTCTCCTTCTCCTTCCAGAGGGGCAAAGCAACCCCCCCCCCCATCGGCTGCTGGCTCAGAGGGCAGGAGGAAGCCAAAAGCTATGGATAGTAAAATCCAGAGACTGGAACCATGAACAGACAAGAGATAGGACCCAGGTTTGAAGAGAAATCTTTAAAAAGGGGTGTAACACCCAGAATGATAAAAGGAGCACCCGTAGCTTTAAGAAATGGATGCCCTCAGTGGCTGACAGAAATGCAATTTGTTTTTACCAAGAAAAGAACTTTCTGGAGACAGACCTTTTTTTTCAATGAAGCAGAATTATCTTTTATTGAATTTAACACTCTTGCAAGAGGGTGCACAGCAACATAGCAGGCACACCCAATTCTTCAAAAATACCCCCTTTATACCTGACACCGTCATGTAGAAAATAACAAAGCCCCCCCCCCCCACGACCACTGAACTGCCACTGGTCTGGCAGCCAGGGTGTACAACTAATCCGTACGCTTAAAGAAATCACATGCTTCTCCCTCACCCCTTCCCAAACCTATCTCAGCATTTTCCAAGACTACCCTTCCTCTGTTTGCTTATTTCAAATAAGGCTAAGTTTGCTTAGTCCAGACTTTCTATATTAAACTTTCTTTATAACACAGTACAAGTTACACCTCTTAAGCAATTTTGTCCATCTCATGGGGTAAATTTGCAGTCATCAGCTTCCTGTCAACAGGTCCCAGACAATGAGATGTCCATTCCTAGCTTGTATCTTAAACCACCGTCTGACCTTAAACCACCGCTTAAACCATCTGACCTTAAACCATCTGACCTTAAACCGTCTGACCTTAAACCACTGCTTTCCCCCATAAGGGACTTCTTCCTTTTTATGTATGCTCAGCACTTAAGCTAGAGAAATAAGCCAAGAATGGATCTCCCGCCCGCCTGGCAACTACCGATGAATCGGGATGGCAACAAAGCAGGATGCTGTGTCCTGATGCGGGGGCGGAGCCGGCTGTTTCAAAGGGCCAGGCTCTGCTCCCGCACCTGGCAGTTGCTCCGCGTGCTCGGCTTGCTTGGACACGAGCACGCAAAGGAGCGAAGAGGCGGGCTACCGGGTGAATAGGAGCCCAGTGGGTTCAGCAGCAAGGCTTCCGTTGGCTGCAGTGAAGGCGGCGGCGGCTGTGCGATCTGGTGCAGATGAGGCCTTGGGCGAGCCTTAGTTCTATCAGGGAGGTTCTCTCAGGGACAGTTCTGGAAGGAGCTCTCTCGGCCCCTGCCTGCCTTGCAGGGTGTTTACCTTGGGAAGGGGAAAGGAGTTTGTGGGCCATTCCTCCCTTACTTCCTTCTTGCATCCAGTGTTGGTGGCATGGGTTTTTAAGCTAGGATTTATAAAGGACCTAATCTCCATAATAAGGGCCATGAGGGCCTTTTGGGAAGGGAGGTGTCTCAGTGAGAGATCATCTGTTTGGCACGCTGAGGGTCCCAGGTTCAATCTGCAGCATTTTTTACTCAAAGGATTTGGAAGTAGGTGATATGACAGACCTATGCTTATGATCTGGAGAGCCTTGCCAGTCTGAGTAGACAATACTCAATTCAAGAAGCTTGAAAGCACAGAGTGCTATTGAAGGGGATATTCTTTATTTAAAATAAAAAGATAAAATAAATACATAAAAGAGACTACCTACTTAAGGCGGCATGGCTTATTTGGCATTTTTACATGGTTTTATTCAGAGAAAAATATTATAAATTGCTTGTTCTCCAGTTTATAATAGTGGCCCTAAAGTAAACGGATGTATTTCTGGTAGTGATTAAGAGCAGCAACTCTAATTCTGGGGAACCGGGTTTGATTCCACATTTCTCCACATGAGGACAACTGGGTGACCTTGGGTCAGTCGCGGTTCTCTTGGAGCTGTGCTCTCAAGAGTGTTTCTCTCGGAGCTCTCTCAGCCCCATGTACCTCGTGGGGTGTTTTTTGTGGGGAGAATAGGGAAACGAGATTGTAGGCCACTCTGAGTGAAGAGCGGGGTAAAAATCTGGTCTCTTCTTCTTGGAATACTATTGAAGCCTTTAATGGTAGCTAATTGTAACCCTTGAATAGATACAGAATTTGGGGTGTGGGAGTGCAGACAATGGGAACAGCTATTTGAAACTGGGTAGCTCAATTGGGCACTTAGAGTGCAGGGGTGAAACCAAGTGTAAACTGAATGGAAAACAACTGAACCTCTAATGGTTTCCTTCTATGGAGGAATCCTTATCAGCAACATGTGACTTTGTCAGAGTGAAGGTATGCTGAGTAGGCAAATTGGGTTAATCTCTTGTCATGTGTTGGGATTCATAATATCCATTGCAATACATCATCCGTACCTTATGTTTTCTGTTTTAGCAGGGATAAGGTGTGACTTCAATCTGATGCTGTGATCTGGGAAGCTGACAGCTGGCATGTTGTTACATGTCATTGGTTTGGTTCCAATGAGCATTCTTCACAGGTTTAATGGTGCATTTTCTTTAAGGGGAAGTCCAATGAGTGGCCAGGGCCTAAATGAGTGGCATTGGTTACGACAGGCTATGGGAGGTGCCGGCTGGCAGATGGCTTCCAGGGAGGTTCCATTGGGACAAGGGGCAAGCAGGACCCATCAGAGGATCAGCATGGCTTGGGAGGCCAGACGGCTGTTCTGCCCACACACTTGGGAGGAATGAAACTACTTCTAAACCTGGCAGCCCAGCCATACTGACATAGGGAAATAGGTGCACTGGAGCCATCTTCACATCATGGTGAGTGTGCTTACAGCCTGCACACAGGTGCATAATTTGGATGGTAAGAAGGAGCCAATGCACATTTCTGTATGCTTGTTCTGGTCTTTAGGATAGGAACCCAGTTTCTATTAAGAAATGAGAGGTACTGTGCACTCTCCAGGGCAAGGTTTTTTAGAATACATAAATAAATAACTACCAAAGCAAGCAAACAAAATTAAATTATACAGGTTTTTAAAGTGACACCACATTGTAAATTGGCAATATCACAATTTTAAAGCTGAACTCACTGGTTGGCTACGACAGTTCTTAGCGGTTATTAAAGAAGCATTTCACATTTAAAAGCATTTCAAAATGCCTTATTGGGATGATTCCTTGACTTTTAAAACAATGGATGCCTCCTGTTCAGGTCTGCTTGCAAAAGTTGGAATAGTTCATTAAGAATGCCAAGGCACTAAGAGAATTGATCCAGTTCTCCTCTAGTGTTGTTTCTACAGTTTGACAATCCAGGGGATCTGGGATCGGTTCAGAGATGCTCTCTTCTGACATAAACTTTAGCCAGTGACAATTCCAGGCCTCAGTTTCCTATCTTTCAGGGTGCTGGGTTGCCAGAAGATCTGAAGGAAAAGAGTCTTGTCTGTTTAATATAGACTTAATGCATGGAAGTGCACAGATGTGGCTTTGCATGGCATGAAGGTAAAGAACATCACTGGATAATATCCCTTTGAAGGGAGGGGGCTTCATTTGCTCCCTAGGAATATAACTAAGTTAATTCATTTGATCAGTACATACATAGCCCTATGAACGTTGGGCGGTGTCTTGCAGCACAATGACTGTGTAAGTGCAAACATTGCTGTGTAAAGGTAATGAAATTTATAAAGCATTCTATGAAGGTCTGGGGGAAAGGGAGCTCGAGAGAACCAGAGACAACTCATTTTCCTGGCAATGAAATAAGGGTCAATTTTTGCGACCTAGGGTGTTGCTGCACTTTAAGTTATTAAGGCGGTTATTGCTTTAGGCATGCGGATGGAACTCTGCTGACTAGTCACCAGTTTACGGTGGTTAGAACCCGGGCTTTGGCACAGTTGGGCCTTTCACAGGGTGAAGTATGGAACTCAATCTTCTTGGTTCAGTGCTGCTTCCACTGCAGCTGCTCTGGGCTATGCACTCTCTTGCTGGGCAGTAGTGTCAGAGGGATCTTTCAGATTAGGACCTTTGTCTGGTCCTTGCACTCCACTGTGGGGGTGGCATGTTGGATTAGTGAGCTAGTGGTGGGCTTTCGCAAAATGGAAGTGCAATAGTTTAAAGTTTAATGAGGGTTTTTTTTCAGGTGCTGCTGGCCATGGGGTGAGACAAAGAGTCGATGTCTGCGGCCACAGCGCAGTCTTTTGGCCACCCACCAGGCCAGGAGGACACCCTGACCATGAAGCCCCTGGTGCTATGAGTTGAGATGGCCCAGAGTGTGAATAGTCTGGCCGGCAAAGCCCTTGGGTGACAAGCTGAGGCTGTCCTTGCGATGATAAGAGCAAGATGGCCCAGAGTGCAGATAGTCTGGTTGGCTATTCTGACTCACCACGAATGACAAAGACATTGTGCTTTGAGCGAGACTGACCTTGCGATGATAAAAGCAAGGTGGCCTTCAGTGCGGATAGTCTGGTTGGCTATTCTGCTTTGCCTGAGGGACTAGACATGGTGCACGAGTGGAGACTGACCTTGTGATGATAAGAGCAAGGTGGCTCAGAGTGCTGATAGTCTGGTTGACTACTCTGCAATGCCATGAAGGGCAGGGCCCTGGTGTTGCAAGCAGCGGCTGACCTTGCGATCACAAGAGCAAGGTGGCCCAGAGTGCAGATACTTTACAGATGCTGCAGGCCACGGAACGAGACGAAGGGTTGCCGTCTGAGGCTACAGCATGGTCTTCTAGGCAGCACATTAGGCCAGAGGGACATCCAGTGGCTCTCAGCTTGGCCTTAGTGCTTGGGTGGAAGTGGAATGACTGGGGAGGAGAGGCATGCGATGGCCCACGCTCCTTCCCCTGCTGTTTGACGAAAGGAAGGGGCCTCCTCCTCACGTCCTGGTAATACACCTGGGGGGCAATGATCTGGGTCTATTGAATGGTAAGGCCCTTGTGTTGCAGGCCGAGGCAGACCTTGCGAGGATAAGAGCAAGGTGGCCCGGTGTGAAGATAGTATGGTTAGCCATACTGCCTCACCAGGTGTGGCGAAACTTGGAGGACCCCAGGTGTATTGACCGCGCCAGACGCAAAGTTAACAGGCAGCTGAGAAAGGCCATGGATGCTGGGTTGGGTATGTTTTTGCTGCACCCTGAAATACGGGTCATTTTCCCGGACCTGTATAGAGACAACGGGGTCCATTTGACTGACAAGGGCAATGGGATATTTTTACAGGACTTGCAGCAAGGGATTAGGTTGGCATTAGGAGGCTGAGTGGGGAGCAAAGGCCAAAGCAGAGGCTTGACCTTGGCTGTGGCAGGTTTGTGCAAGCAAAACAGAACTGGTGAGCACCTTACGGCATATCCCGTTAGGGAACAGGGGGTCATCAGGAACTGCCTTCTGATTTCAGAGTCTGGGGTGGGGAATGGTGATTACCTCCACTGGGAACCTTTTAGGCCAGGCTCCTCCCTGCAGGTTGGAAGGCTTCAGGGGTAGGCGCTCCTAGAGACCAACCAGTTTGCTGGGCTGCTGGTCATGGGCCAGAGAGTTGGCTCATGATCAGAGCTGGGTGACCCGCCCTTCAAGGGCAAAGGGGTTGGTCAGGGAGTGACGCCTGCCTTGCGTGTTCCATGCTTGCTTAGTTGTTATTGCTGCAATGTTCTGTTAAATAGTTAATAAAGTGGCCCTTGATTTATTCCAAACTGTTGTCTGTCTCGTTATTCTGGCTGGGGGGGCAATGGAGCTCCCACTCGCCCACGCCGATGGTGGGCAGGGGCTATTTTGCCACCCTGAAGAATCGGGACGGCAACGAAGCAGGATGCTGTGTCCTGACACGGGGGGCGGAGCCAGCCGTTTCAAAGGGCCAGGCTCTGCTCCCGCAGCTGGCAGTTGCTCTGCGTGCTCGCCCACCCTCACACCCTGTTCTTAGTGCAGGCTGTTGCTGGTCGCCAATAGGGCCAGGTAGAAATTTTTCACTTCCACCCTGATTGGCTGAATGGGTGGGGGCATTTTCACCTACCTTACACTGAGGGCAGTGGACTGAAGGGATGTTGGAGGTGGACGATGTTTAAATAGTTTGGTCACTTGGCAGGTTTGTGCAAGCGAAACGGAACTGGTGAGCACCTTATGGCATATCCGGTTAGGGAACAGGGGTCATCAGGAACTGCCTACGGATTTCAGGGTCTGAGATTGGGAATGGTGATCACCTCCACTGGGAAACTTTTAGGCCAGGCTCCTCCCTGCAGGTTGGAAGGTTTCAGGGGTAGGCGCTTGTAATGTATCAAGTCCAGACATGTCCAGACAAGTCCAGAGACAAATGTCGAGCTTCACTCCAAGAAACAATGGACTATGCGGATCCAAGAGACAATGGACTATGTGGATCCTAGCCCGCCCCAATCAGGGGGCTAGGTTCCCAGCCGAGAGCTTATGGGACTCTCGACCACTGTAAATAACCTATAGGGAAATAGGAGTGTGCTTTGGGTGGCGGTTTCTCGGGGGATATAAGCCGGCATGCGAGCCGGCCAAAGTTGTCTTGTTCCTGATCGAATAAAGTACACTTTGCTGAAATCACTCTCCATCTGCGTACTTTTCACTGGCAACGAGGATGGGATCCATCTCCCTTGGAACAGAGACCACGTTCAGGACATCGCCATGAGCCGCCGCGCCAAATTTGCCACCGCTGCCAGCATCGAGCATCTTCAAGAAGCGCCACTCACCGCACTGCTCCCGAGCTTTGAGCATCGCGCTGCTGACCCCAAGAGTAGCACCTCACCGCTCCGCCTCTATGCAACAATGAGCATCACCCTGCTGACCCCGAGAGCAGCACCGCACCGCTCTGCCGTCTACGCCACTCGCTTCCACGTGGAACCCGTAAGATGGCTGCCACATCAGAGAGTCTACCAGTCTTCGACATCTCCCAACCCTCGCAGTGGGAGACCTGGCTGGAAACTCTCAAGAGCCACTTCACCATCCACAAAGTGGTGGAGCAAGATATAAAGAAGGCGTACCTGCGGCGCCACTGCGGGATGGAGATCCATCTCCTGCTTAAGGACTTAATAGCGCCCAAGCTGACCAAAGATGAGTCGTGCAGCTCCTTGGTCAAGGCGCTGACCGACCATCTGGCTCCCAAACCAACAAAGTTTGTGGAGCGCCTGGACTTTTTCGCGAAGGTCCAGGGCCCCGTCGAGACCGCCTCAGATTTCCTGGCGGCTCTGCAGCAGAGTGCGACCAGGTGCTCCTTCTCCAACTCAGCCGAAACTCTCCTCAACCAGTTCCTCATAGGACTCCGAGAGCCAAAGCTTCAGAGGAAGCTGGTAAGCCAGGATGACCTGGACCTGGAGAAGGCAATCCGGGAAGCCACTGCATACAAAAAGGCACACCAAAGGCAAAAACAGTTGTTATATCTTAAACATAAGTATTGGTTTAGACATACATGATCCTTAAAACTGTTGGCATGGAAACGTAGAGGAATTTCAGACAGGCGATATCTCCCGGTAGGGAACCGGTTCTCAAACGGGTTCTGGTCTGTCATTTCAGACAGAACTCGTTTGAGAATCGGTTCCCTACCGGAATGTAACTGCCATTTCACACAGAAAAGCTTCAGTCCCGTTTAGGAACCGGGACTGAAGCGTTTTACCTGTCAACCGCTTTTTAGTAGTCTGCAGTTCCCTCTCCCGGTTCCAATACGCTTTTTTCCCCGCCTTTTTTCGCCCGCGCGGGCTTTTTTTTTTTTGAACGTTCGATTTATAGCGTTATATCGCTATAGCGCCATAACGAAATAGCACTATATCAATCCCATTAGAATGCATGGAGTGTTTTTATACTGCTATAGCGTTATAGCGCTATAAATCGATCATTTTTTAAAAAAAAACCGCCCGTCCGCGCGGGGAGAAAACAGCAGGAAAACAAAGCGGTGCGTGTCTGAAATGCCAAACCGCTTCTGTTCCGGCTCACTTCCGGTAGGGGCAAGCCATGTGTGAAATGGCAGCCCTGTACCGGTTCACCTCAAAACGGAAGATCACCAGCTTGAAACCGGGAGAAACTGGGTAGTGTGAAATTCCCCGTAAACAACAACAGTCAGTCAGAAATGTAAATTCTATTAAAGACACTAAAGGAAATATACTTACCTCCACAAGAGACATCCTTAGTATTTTAAAAAAATTATTACCACCAATTGTATAACTCGGACAATCCCTCTATTGAATCCGTTAAAAAGTTTCTTCACTCCAAGGATATAATTAATAAATTATCTTCATCACACAGTTATAACATGGATGCTCCCATCACTAGCCAGGAAATACTAACTTCAATTAAACACATTAAATCAAATAAAGCCCCAGGGAGAGACGGTCTTCCAATTGAATTTTATAAAAAAATTGCTTCCCTTTTGGCAACTCCCTTAGTGGAAATATGTAATCATATATTCCAAACAGGGAAAATTCCAGACTCTTGGACTGAAGCAAAGATAATTGTTCTTCCCAAAAAAGGAAAGGATGATTTAATTCCACAATCGTATCATCCTATATCTTTGCTAAACTGTGATTATAAGATTTTCACGACAGTTTTAACAGCTAGACTTAATAATTTTATAGTCCAATACATTTATATTAATCAGTCAGGTTTTATACCAGTTAGAGAGATTACAGATAACATAAGGAAAACCTTGGGATAGATTTATTACGCTAAACAACACCTATCAGATATTTGATTTTTAGCTTTAGACATTGAAAAGGCATTTTACAGGGTAGAACCATTGTATTTGACTGAAGTATTAAGGGAAATCGGATTTGGACCCAATTTTCAGAGAGTCGTCCAAGTACTCTACGCATCACCTAAGGCTCAAACTACCCTCAATAATGTGACTTCAGATAATTTTATTTTAACAAGAGGCACCAGCCAGAGATGCCCATTATCGCCCCTATTGTTTGCTTTATCGATAGAACCCTTGGCAAATAAAATTAGAAAATTAGATTCTATTACTGGAATAGATATAGCACAGCACACATTTAAGATTAGCTTATTTGCTGACGATTTTGCTTTGTATGTAAGCCAACCAAAATCTATACTCCCAATCATAGAAGAAGTCCTTCGAGAGTTTGCTGACCTCTCCGGACTACATGTCAATCAAACAAAAACAACCTTATACCAAATAAATATATCTCACCCAGTGAAGAGTTTTATCCAGACAAAATTCCAATATCAATGGGTCACACAGTCTTGGTCATATTTAGGCATTAAAATCCCTGTAGATTTGAATACTTTATTTAAAACTAATTACCTTGAAACGTATGAAAAAACCAACAGAATATTCCATCAGTAGCAAGAACAAAAATTATCTTGGATGGAGAAAATTTTATCCCTCAAAACATTTGTTTTCCCCAAGTTTTTATACCTTTTTTCAGTAGCATTAAAAATCTTTAAATCAGACCCTCAACCAGAGTGGGCCAGAATAGAAGAACATTTTCTAAATCAAACACAGTATAGAATAGCCCTTTGGCAAAGAACAACAGAAAAATCATATCGTATTTCACAACATCCGTTCATGCAAACTCTTTTCAAGGTTTGGAAATCTAAACGTGCACAACTTTTACCAGAAATATCACTCCAGAAATATCACTCATGTCCACATTTTATGGCCAAACATGGTTTCCTCCTGCACAAACTCAAAATTCCTTCTTACAATGGAAAAAAGCCAAGCTATTAACACTTTTTGATTTGACCCGTAAACAACACCTTTTAGAAAAAACTAAGCTAGATATCATAGTACAGTCAAGCCTGCCTGGGCTGGAATATTTGCAAATTCAACACCTTTTTGTCACTCCAAAACTAGTGGTTTTGAATGGTTCCTCCTGTACAATATCACGAACCTCCGTGCATAGTTCTTCAGGCACTCTATCAAATCTAGACCCTTGAATCTATTCTTCACCACTACTGTATATTCATCAGGGATGCGATCTAGGTCAAACCTGAATGGCCTAGTGGTTTCCCCAATTTTCTTCAGTTTAAGTCTGAATTTTGCAATGAGTAGCTCATAATCTGAGCCACAGTCAGCTCCAGGTCTTGTTTTTACTGACTGGATAGAGCTTCTCCATCTTTGACTGCAAATTATATAGTCAATCTGATTTCGGTGTTGCCCATCTGGTGATGTCCATGTGTAGAGTCGCCACTTAGGTTGTT
>NW_015169812.1:85469-112391 GCF_001447785.1 Gekko japonicus | reverse complement strand
GAGGACATCATTATTTGGTTTTAGTTCTATGAGGTGTTGTAGGTCTTCATAGAACCGGTCCACTTCAGCCTCTTCTGCATCAGTGGTTGGGGCATAGACTTGGATTACTGTGATGTTGAATGGTTTGCCTTGGAATCGGACCGAAATCGTTCTATCATTTTTGAGATTGTATCCCAGTACTGAGTTTTGCACTCTCTTGTTGACTATAAAGGCCACACAATTTTTTTCTACGGGATTCCTGGCCACAGTAGTAGATATAATGGTCTTCTGAGTTAAATTCGCCCATTCCTGTCCACTTTAGTTCACTGATTCTTAAGATATTGATATTCAGTCTTGCCATCTCATTTTTGACCACGTCAAGCTTACCTTGATTCATAGATCTTACATTCCAGGTTCCTATGCAGTATTGTTCTTTGCAGCATTGGACTTTCCTTTCACCATTAGACACATCCACAGCTGAGCATCCTTTCGGCTTTGGCCTAGCAGCTTCACTCTTTCTGGGGTTACTTGTACTTGCCCTCTGCTCTTCCCCAGTAGCATATTGGACACCTTCCCACCTGAGGGGCTCATCTTCCGGCGTCATATCTTTTAGCCTTTTGATACTGTCCATGGGGTTTTCTTGGCAAAGATACTGGAGTGGGTTGCCATTTCCTTCTCCAGTGGATCACACTTGGTCTGAGTTCTCTGCTGTTGCCTCTCCATCCTGGGTGGCCCTCCACGGCATAGCCCACAGCCTCATCAAACCATGCAAGCCCCCTTGCCATGTCAAGGCAGTGATCCTACATGTATAGGCATTGGGAATAGTTGGATCTTAATATTGGTGTCCTATTATTTGACACTATTTCTGCATGCCTGACGTTATCATGACTCCTTGAATGGATTGATTATTCTTTTCAATAAAAGCTATCTTGAGTCCTATATACACAACCTCGCTGCACAGAGACTGAGCACATAGGGAGGGAGAAAAGGAATGAGTGCTCCCACCTCCACAGGATCATCTGCAGCGTGTGAATGCACAGAAAAAGTGCCCACATGAGAAACTGCTTTCCAAATATTGCCAGTCACAGGGAGGGACCATATGTGTGGGTGCTGCCTCCACACATTCACACCTTCCATATGACTTGGCTCATGAGTCAGCAATCATGTGCAGGCAGGAGGTGGGGCTAATGCATTCATGTCTGCTCTCTCTGTCTCCACATGTTTAGTCAATGTATGGAGGGGTTGTGGGTACAGGGCTTCTGTTTTACTATATCACTATACCCCAAGTCTTGGTATTCTTTCTTGCCCAGGAGTCTTGTCACTTTGTCAAGTTATCATTTGGTTATAATGGTACTGTGCCATCGCTTCAAGCTGTATGTGAAAACTACGTCTGCATTTCCTTTAGGATTGGAGTGCGAGGCAGTGGGTGGAAAGATTATCCCTTGTGCTCAAGCTGCCGCAATGTGACTCTGGTCTGCCCCGGAATGTGGACTTCATTCAGAAGGACATGTGTCCAGTGCATGCATTTCTTCCCAACTGCACACAGCAAAACTTACCTGTGATGGATGGTTTTAAAAAATAATTTTCTCAGTATTTGGGGGTAGGAGAGAAAAATCCTCAAGGTAGAGAGTTATCAGTAAGTAACCTGTCACTGTTCTTATTCCATTATGTTCTGTTGTGATAGTTCATGTAATATAGTGGCCATGAGGTTGAACAGTGAGCTAGAAAATCCCAGGTTCAAAATTTTGTCTTGCATGAGGTTTCTAAGAGGGTGCCCTTAGGATTGCTACTATTATCAGCCTTGGCCCTGACATCTGAATCTGAAATATTTCAGTACTATTGCATGGAAAAAATTAAGTTGTATGCATGTAGAAACATAGCATGTCAGGGAAGACTGAACCCTTCACCCTTTCATGTTGCATTTCTGCATGCATACAGCTTATTTATCAGGGGACCATTCAAACAAGCCAACCTCTTCCTGAAGTCTGAAGTGTTACAATCCATTACCCAATCCATCCATATGGGCCAAAATTGCTTCTCTTGTGATCAATGCCAAGCTTTTCCTGGAATTTAAATTGCTTGTGTGTCTACAGGGGATAACTGACTGCATGTTTACTGTAAAGTATGCCAACATACAATACTTTCTGCTACCTAATAGGTTGTGAGCCCAACAGGAACAGGATAATAATTCTTAATCTAGAGCTCCGTGTCACCAGTATAAAGAAAATATTACTACATCTCACTGTACCCAAAAGATAATGTTTAAGTTTCCCTGGAACAAATAGTAGGGTGAATGATTGTATTTGACCTTTTAACTTCCTATTCAACTTCTCCTTTTTTTTAGCCAATGAAAATTCTAAACCGACAAATTACTTCTAAGAAAAAATAATTTTAAGTCACTTAAATGCCTATCACTCCTTCTTCAGTTGCTGTCAAGGGGAACAGATATATCATTTATGTGCACCACCATGAATTCAGAATATAAATGTCTGGGTGTTCAGAAAGCAAATATTTAAGTACTAGTGGAAGTGAGCTGTTCTTAGTGTGGGAAAAAATAATATAGCTACCTTGAGCTGCTGCGGTACATGACCCTCTAATTAATTATACTTTCCTTATAACTAGGAACTGTTTCCCAAAATTCATGTGAGGATTTGAGCTGAATATCTGATTATATTTCCAATGGGTGAATCATTGCCCTTTCTTCATGGAAACAGAAGGACTAATATCCTGGGGAACAGAAAGTTTGTGTGATACAGACATGAAAAATAATACTTCGCTTTCCAAAGAGAAATACTTAGTTCCAAAGAACTAGGGCAGCTGCTACCCACAAGGCATTGGACTTCAGTTTCTTGAATAAGGATGGGCACAAACCAGCTCATGAACTAAAGCTTGTCATGAATTTTGGCCAATTCATGGTTCACAAAGCAATGCTCACAAACTGAAGGACTTCCATAAATTTTAAGGCAGTTCATGGCAGTTTGTGAAGAACAGAAAGCAAGGGTATAAATGGCACCGAGTCACATGATTGTAACCAGGGGTCGTTTCATAGAAAAAGAGCTAGGGGAACTCATTAGCATAACTCATTAGCATATGCCACACCCCCTGACATCATCGGAAGTGTGTCATAAGGCCACACCCCCTGCCATCACCGGAAGTGTGTCATAAGGCCACACCCCCTGACATCACCAGAAGTGTGTCATAACGACACACCCACCACTCAGTTAGTCTTAGTCTTAAAGGTTAGTCTTAAAGGTGCTATTTGTTAGTCTTAAAGGTGCTATTTGAACTCTTGGACTATTTTGCAGCAACAGACTAACACAGCTAATTCCTCTTAATCTAAACCCAGCACTCAGGCTCCACCCCCAAAATCTCCAAGGTATTGCCAACTCAGAGCTGGTGAGCCTATCTGATGGCACATGTGGGGGAAAACAAGCATACCACCCATGTCAGGTAAAAAGGATAGAAGTTCAACACAATTTTATCTATTTTCAGTAACTGGTTTGTTGAGAGAAAAGCAACAACAAGCACATCAGTGAAGACCTAGTACCAGAGTGCCAAAAAGGAAAGCTGTTTGGTAATAGATGAAGTACAAAATATTTAGCTATTTACATTCCAGTTACCAGGAGTGTTCCCTCTAAGCTGAGTTAGTGTGAGCTAGCTCACAGCTTTTAAGCCTCTGGCTCACATATTTTTCTCTTCACTCAGGAAGGAGGGCTCCAGAGACAAACTAACTCATGCAGTAGCCAAATCACTCGCTCACAGCTTTAATGCCAGTGGCTCACAAAGTAGAAATTTTGCTCACAAGACTCCACAGCTTAGAGGGAACATTGGTAGGCAATTCCAGGGAGAAAAAACAGCTATAAACCAAGACCAGCTATAAACCAAAACAGCTATAAACCAAGCATGGGGGCAGATGACCACATTGCTATGGAAAATACACAGAAAATCCAGGCATTTATACTTTGTTTTCACTCCCTCCCCCCAACAATTCTGGCGGCCGCCCTGGTTTCAGCTCTCGCCGAGCCCCCGTCGAGCTCAACGGTGGAGCTGTGAGGCTGGCAGGAGCACGGAGAAGCCCTGCCAAGCCCCCCGCCCCCAACGGTCCCAGCTGCCGCCGCTGGCCTTGCGGCTCCATTGCCGAGCCCCATCAGGGGCCCAGCGGTGGACCTGCAAGGCTGGCGGGAGGGCGAGGAAGCCCCGCAAAACCCCCCAGCCCCCAACGGTCCCAGCCACTGCCGCTGGCCTTGCAGCTCCACTGCCGAGCCCCATCAGCGGCCCGGCAGTGGACCTGCAAGGCCGGCAGGAGTGCGAGGAAGCCCTGCCAAGGCCCTCCCTGGCCCCAGGCAGGCAGGGGTGGGGAGAGGTGGGGAGGAAGCACCCTCCCTCTTCTCCTGCCTCCTCCTGGCTGAATGAGGGCCGGAAGTGGGGCAGCTGAAAGCAGGGGGGGGCTTCGTCGTGTGCCCTGCCCCCGCACCTCACCCGGGGGAACAGCGATCCCCCGCGATCCCCCTGAGTCGACCTCTGATTGTAACATATGAAAGATTGTATACCTTTTCTTTTTTACTTTAAATATGCCCGGGAAGAGATTCTGCCACTGCACCTCCTACCACATACTTCCCGTCTCCCATCATTCATCTGCCTCCTCCAGATACTGTAACAAGTGGGGCTTCAATTTTGCCTCACAGTAATCAAATGAGGACCATGATGTATTACAGGACTTTGACATCAGATGATAAAGGTGCAACGGCAGCACCAAATCTCCTGGCATGTGCATTTTTTAGAAGTAGGCTTGATCTCCAGTTTGTAACTCAGGAACCCTATTAGAAATTTGCCTGGGCTGTATTTGCAAAGTTGTGGACAGTTTCCATTTTAATAGGGTCCATACTCTGGTTTAGGAGCTAGTCACACTGGCAAAACAGTTCAAGCTAGCATGTGTGTTCGTGTTCAGTTTCTTCTAAGAATCAGCCACTAGGTGAAGCCTTTCTCCTCCACCCTACCCTCATGTACCCAGTTTACATTTTGCTAGCTAATTGGTGTTCCCATTGCCTTAACTATCAGGAATTGCTCTAAAGCACTGCCTCCACTTTCTGTTAGGCTATGATGTAGAAGTAATTGGTTTCCCTTCATTTAGCCATTAATTAATTTGTGTGGGGCATTAAAATCCTAGTAGTATAAATCTCCCATGATTGGCTTTCATATTTCTCTCTCATATTGATGGGTTCTTATAGGAGAAGGGCAAGGTTTGCCAGTTGTGAATGTTTCTTGTATTAGGAAGTTAATTTCTTTCTCATGCTTCTGACTCTCATTTCCTGATCCATGCCTAAAGACAGTGCTGAGAACATCAGGTTCATTGAAATGGCCTTGAAAAAAGGTGCCTAGCATACTTGTATTTTCTTCATGCTGAGTAAAGAAAGTTTGTTTTGAGCCACAGTTTCCATGTGCTTCTAATTTCCTTTACAGTGCATCTATTTTCTTTTTAACTCTGCCTGGGCTTTCAGCCCTGTGTGCCTATACATGTTTGACTCTTTTTGTCATATTCTATTCTACTGATATCCTGCCAAGCTAGCAGTTCGAAAGCAAGAAATTGCAAGTAGATAAATAGGTACCACTTTGGTGGGAAGATAACAGCATTCCATGCTCCTTGGTGTTTAGTCATGCCGGCCACATGACCATGGAAACATCTTCGGACAGTGCTGGCTCTTCGGCTTTGAAACGGAGATGAGCACTGCAACCCTAGAGTCGGATTCGACTGGCTTTCAAGCAAGGGAACCTTTACCTTTACCTTTATTCTACTGATAACAAGATATGTTGGCTTCTAGAAGAGCATTTCCAGTTGCCATGGGGAAAAAACGGAATGGTAGCAGGTTACCCCTGGGTTTCATTAATATTTCAGTGTTTTAAAAGGACTAGCTAAAGATCCAAAATTAGGAGATGAATAAGCTCTTGTATCTTGGCCCCAAGCTCTTCACAGCCTTTGGATCCCAGCTAAAATCTCTTAGCTTATTTGTTTTCCTTCTGAGAAATGCCAGCATCTCACTAATCATGGTCTACTGACATATTACCAAAACTATCCCATATAAGTTCGATCCTGGGTTCTACTATATATGCATCTATTTCCCAAGTGTGCCCCCCATCTGCGGATACCTAAATGCACTGATTGGGGCCACACTTACCCAAAACAGATTTTTCTGTGAACTTGGATGAACCCCCCTTCCCAAGTTTGCAGAAAATACTGAAATCTTTTTTAAAAAGCCACCAGGGGTGTTTACTTTCCCCCCCCCCAATTTGCAGGAAAAAATCTGAAATCTTTTTAAAAAAACATAGTGGGTGTTTAATTCCACCTAAAGTAAATTAGTGTTCTCTGCGCAAGCATAGAGAATGCATTTACCTCCGTCAGTCATTGGAGGAGCCCAGGAGCCACACTGAGTGCAATGGTGGCAGCGCCCAGAACATAAGAACATAAGAGATGCCAATGTTGGATCAGGCCAAAGGCCCATCCAGTCCAACACTCTGTATCACACAGTGGCCAGAAATACCAGTGCCATCAGGAGGTCCACCAGTGGGGCCAGGACATTAGAAGCCCTCCCACTGTTGACCCCCCCCCAAGCACCAAGATGACAGAGCATCACTTGCCCCAGAGTCCCTATCTATACCTTGTGGCTAATAGCCACTGATAGACCTCTGCTCCATATGCTTATCTAATTCCCTTTTGAAGCCATCCATGCTTGTAGCCACCACCACTTCCTGTGGCAGTGAATTCCAAGTGTTAATCACTCTTTGGGTGAAGAAGTACTTCCTTTTATCCGTTCTAACCCGACCACTCAGCAATTTCATGGAGTGCCCACGAGTTCTTGTATTGTGAGAAAGGGAGAAAAGTACCTCCTTCTATACCTGCTCTTTCCCATGCATAATCTTATAAACCTCAATCATGTCACCCCTCAGTCGTCGTTTCTCCAAGCTAAAGAGCCCTAAGCGCCTAAGTGCCAAGGATCTGTACTGGGCTTGGCAAGAAAGTGGGAGGAGGGAATTCTTCCCCCATGAGTCTCACAGGCCCACATTTGGGAAAACCTAACCCCCATACCACTGTACCAAGCTGATTTCTTACTACCACTGTTACTATTTCCTTTACTGTTGAAGCTGAACTGCATGAATAATGTTGTATATTAAACTTGCCCAAAAATATTCTAGTGCATTTTCTCTTTTAGCCTTGTAAACAGTTTAATAAATGACCTGATCATGATCCATAACTTTCCTATAAAAAGGAACTGAAGAATGACATTTAATATCGCAGTCTCTTTATCCTATATATTGCTATTGTCCTAGGCTCTCGCAGGACCATGTCATATATTACTTGTAATATTAAAGCATTTGTAGGGTAGGTAGAAAACCACTTCAGATGCACATCTTTGAAGTAGTCAGATTTCAGTCTAAAATGCATGAATGGCAGAAAAGTTAGTTTTGATAGACAGGCAAATGTATCCAGAGACATATTCAAGATCACTTAATGTTTACTTATGTTAAATCTTCATAACGACTATGAAGTATGTGATTTCCCCCCAGTCCATAAAGCAAGAATGTGTGAAGTCCCCAGTACTAGGGGCTGCCTCCCCCTCTGAAGGGAGCATCTTTTCTCACATTGTCAGATAGGAGGCAGTGCACAAGAACTGTAAAGCAGGCATTTAATGCCTGGGTTCTTTCGCATTGCCAACTGCAGAATTCAATCACTACCCTGTGGCTCAGCCAACTCATGCCTTCTCAACTCTACCTGTTTACACTACACTGCCAGGGCTGCTCGTTCCCTATCTGGGTCCGCCCTGATACTCACCCCGACGACGTCGGACGAGAGGCGGCCGTCGGAAGCAGAGCGCGGGAGAGGCGAGCAGGGAGCAGCAGAGGCCGGGCTGTGGAGCTCCGGCGACGATCCGGACGGGGGGAGGGACTCACAGGCGGGACGGGCAGAGACGGGCCGGCGGAGTCGCGAGGTGGCAGCGAGCGAAGATGGGTCCCGGCTGGGGAGGGAGGAGCGCAGTGCGGCGGTGCGACAGGCATGGGTGCGGGCGGCGGCGGGGAGGAACACCGCCGCGCCCAAGAGCCCAGGGACGCAGCCAGCGGAAGCGGCTCGGCGTCGATCCATTTGACAGGGGGCGGGGCTGCAAGGAAAGGGGACCACTGGGAGCCGAGGGGGTAATAAAAGACGGAGCATGGAGAGAGCCGAGGAGGACGTCCCAGGAGCTGGCTAAGGATCCGATGAGGAGAGAGAGAGAGGGAAAGAAATCCTGTGCAACTGTGCTAACGGTGCAAAAGCCAGTATCCTTCAGGAGCGGGCAAGAGTGGCAGACGGCCACCCTGCATACCCCGTTGTCTGAGGCCGCCTCTCCTGCTCCTCTACCCACCTTCCCTCGGCTCTGGCCCCGTGGGTATCCCTGGAGGATCGCACCTTGACCCCAGGAAAACACAGCCGGCCAGTGGTCACCTGTCAGGGACCAGGCTGACCGTGACACTAGGTGTCCTTGGGGCCAGGAATACCAGCTTCTGATGTTGCAGGAGGCATGGCACCTTGTTTGTAAAAGCCCCAAGACTGCCTGTCCACAGCCCTCTCCCAGCCTACAGTCAACTACCTCCTTCAGCTGGGACCATTTATTCTTCTTCCCTCCTTTCCCTGCTGTTCCTCTTAAGTAAACCTTTCTTCTTGAGGAGGACTTTACCCCCAAAAGTCCTCCACTCCATAAGGATCTATGTCCTGAGACTGCCAACACACAGTAAGCAGTTGAGTTAGCTGCTCAACAACAAGGTTGGTCAAAATACAGCTCTGAGGTTCAGGCACCAGTGAGGCAGCACTCTCTGCTGCAAGTCCAAAGGAGAATCTAAGAACAAAGTTTCTACAATACAGGCCAAGGTCAGAGACAGGATAATGTGTCCAGAAATGCAGGCATCAAGGTAAATTATAGAAGACAAGTTACTTCCACACATCTACTGCCTTCTCTGTTGTTTTTAAGCCCCACACTACTATCCACCTGTATTGCATTATGCACCTGCCAGCTGCCTCAGTCCTGCTCCTGCAAGCACTCATCCTAACTATTGGTGCTGGGCCAGTGCTGTGCTGTTAGCCAGGCACTGCACCTTCTGACTTGAAGGTCTCTCCTAATCTTCTTCCAATGACATTCCCGAAGCTGTGGTGATGAGGGGGGGGGGAGAACTGCCTGGCAACTGGCTCTCTGTTGCCACTCCAGTCTTGGGAAGCTGAGGGGCCAGTGTACTGGTTCCTGGCTGAGAATCTATATCTAGCCCCTCAGAGACTGTCTCCTCCTGCAGTTCTGATGCCACTGGCTGTGAGCTTGGGTCAGGTATGCTGTACCTCTCTTCATCAGAGGAGTCCTCTGCATTCCTTTGCTCTGCTGAGCTTGGCTGAGAATATAATACCAGTGGGCTTCAATTCAGACAGTGCCACCCTTGCTGTTGCTGTGTGATCTTGAGTGTGTGGTATCAGGTTCACATTAGAAAAGTACATCTGTTTTCTGGTGCCTTGCCAATTTTTTTTAGGATAGATAGATTTTGCCCTGACTTGGATGGCCCAGGCTAGCCTGATCTCATCAAATCTCAGCAGCTAAACAGGGTCCACCCCGGTTAGTACTCAAATAGGATACCACTAAGGATGCCCAGGGTTGCTACACAGAGGCAGGCAAAAGCAAACCAACTCTGTTTGTCTTTTGCCTTGAAACCCCTATGGTGTCATCATGACTGCAAGTTGACAGCATTTTCCACCACCAGATAGATTTTTAGTGAATACAGGAGGGAAGGGAATACAAAAGCCCTATAGCCAGACTAAAACATATATCTGATGCAAATCAAGAATGTAGGAAAGAAGAAGCTGAACACTAAATCTGTCTAGAATATTAAAACTGAGAAGCATCTGCTTACTTCAACCCCAGGAGAGCTGAGAATATATTCTACAAGATGATTGTGTTGTACTTTATATGGGACTGCCCTGGAGGACTACACTCAAGGTTTCCATGGATTCAGAGTGCAGCTGTCCATCTCCTAACTAGGACCAGCCTGTACATCCATATTACACCACCGGGGGCATAAACTATGGGGGGGCAGCAGGGCTCAAGCTCCCTGAATTTCCTGGAGGGGCATGATGCTCCTTAGGCTTGAACTGCAGTCTCATCCTCTCCACTCACACAGAGGCTGCCTACTCCATTTTCTGTCACTGGGACTTTGGGACACTTAGTTGCCACACAGGAGCACTTCTCCATTGCCTTATCTTATTTTTCCCTTGGGATCTTTGGAAGTTCCACCTAAAGCCACTATCTTCAACATGTGTATCATTGGCCCCAGTCACGGGGGGGGGGGGGAGCACGGCCAAACCACGGCTTTTCTGAGCCGCAGCAAAATAGATGTGTGGCGGTGTGATCAGACAGATCTCCGGGGGCCTCCCCGCAGTATTGTGCGGCCGGGGGGGGGGGGGGAGCCACGGAACGGAGAGCGAGGCAGTCGGCTGCACATGTGCATGCATGCGCAGTTTGGCCGGGAGCCTCGAATGCTGTGGGAGACGGGCGCGCCGGCGATCCCACAGCCGCCCTTGCTGCGGAGTTTCAGGTAGGTAGTACTCTTTTCTGGGGTGGTTTTTTTTTTTTTTTTTTGATGCACAGTTTCACCCGGAAAGGACGGATCGGGGATGGGTGCACTCCGCTTCCCAGATGTTGCGGTGTGATCATGCCCGTTTGATGCACCCCCGATCCGTCCCTCTTCCAGGGCAAAACCTCCCGTTTGACTGGGGCCATTGTAACTGATAACATACTGGAAGTTAAGGTGATTTTGGTATTCTGGGACTCACAGCTTTAGCAAAAAAGAAATGGAGGGAATGGGAATATTTCTGTCTTTGGCTATGTGTGTTGGGAGGGGGGACAGAGGCCTGTGGCTCAAATGCAGGGAGATAAGGTGATTCTGGTATCCTGAGACTTGCAGCTTTGGAGAAAAAGAAATGAAATATATGGGAATAGTCTTTTTTGTTTGCTTGTTTCTGTGCAGGGGGGGGGGGAGATAAAGCTGGTTCACCAAATTTAGAAAGTGAGGCAATTCTGCAGTCCTGGACCCTACTTCAACCAAACAAATGCTCCGATAATTTCAGGTTTGGGTATTAGAGAAGTCATTTACTGTGGATTCTGAGATGCATTTGGAGAGTCATACTGAGTGTCCAAAATGCAAGTGGTGTAGTTGTTAGAGTACTATTCTAAGGTTGGGGAGACCAGAGTTCAAATTCCCACTTAGTCACAAAGCACACTATGTAACCTTGGCCAGTCACATATTCTCAACCTAGCCTGCTTCGTTGGGTGGTTGTAAGGAAAAGAGAGAGGGAGAGGAAGCATTTCCTTTCATACACAAGTGAAATGTTTACTCAAAATTGTCATGGTGAAGACGTTCATGACATCTTTCCTCTCACAGAGTCTTCTTTCTTTGATTCAGACTATTATGAGTGAAAAATATATATTATTATAACCACATGATCAATTGTTGATGGCATATGTTTTCGTTTCCTGCTTCTCCCTTGCTCTTCTCTTCCTGTCAGCCATGTAACTAGAAGTTTATAACTTCTATTTCACTCTCTATCTGGTAAATACCTACGTACGAAATAAATACATTATTTCCTTTAAACTGTATACATCTCTCCCTGCAGTTCTTTACAAACAAAAACTCATCCTGCGAACAAAAATAGCTATAGTGGCTTCAAAGTCAAGGTACTAGTGCTTACCTTAATGTTTCAGACAGACTTGGAGTCACATATCTGAAAAGCATTTCTCCCCAGAGTCTGCTCCATCCAACCCAAGGGTTCTTTTGGCAGTGCCCTCATTATATTTGCCATTTGTTTGAGAGCTTTCTTCATTGCTACTGATGCCAATGCCCTGAGGGTGCTAAGGTTCTTTGACTTGTGTGGCTAGCCAATAAACCACACAGTAAAACAATTATCCAAGCAGCAAAGGGAAACAAAAGAATTTATTCGAATAAAGGAACACCTCACTGCTCGTAGATGTTCAGTGAGCAAATACAGGGAGCAGACTTATATACTCTTCTTGCTCCTCCCAACTCTACATCATTGTTGACATCATTTAGACATGCTCAGTTCAGATTTCTTTGTCTGGTCAGTCATTTGACAAACAGGATGTTACTTGGCTGTGTCCCAACTCTATAATGCAGGTGCTTGTCTCATTATGTTGATTTATATATGCAGTTATTTTTCTGGCTGCCTACTTCGACTCCTTTTACCTTTAAATGAATTCTCGGACTGAGTTTATTTTTAGTATAATCATAGATGTTTTCATTACAAAAATGATTCTTTTACATGGATACATGCATATAAAATAAAACAGCACTCTTAATATAGGTTATTTGAATATATATATATATATATATAGGATACATTGGAGCATGAAAAATAGCCCTCTTAATATATTTAACTTTCTATAAGCACCTTTTAATATTGCAAAGTGAACTATGATATAAAGCTTCTGAAGGTGCTCTGATTTATACATTATTCTTCATTTTTGGTTCATCAGGGAATTTTTGCAGAATATTTAAATATTTTAAATTTTCTTATTTCGTCAAGATATGTTATTTTACTTTAACCAGCAGGAGTCACCCTTTTATAAGACAAGTTCTGTATTTTTAATTGACCCTTTTAATTAGCTTCTTTAACTGACCAATGCCCATGATTAATATATTTTGTTTTGCCTGGACTTTCCACACACCTGGTCAGATCTTGATCATTGTCTAACATATATCTTGTTAGCAGTTATGGATCTTTGCCAGGTTAATTTTAAGTGTATAATGGTTTCTCTTTAAGCATGCATCTTTTTTTCTAAGCTTAATAACTTTCTATAGCAAAGCTTAAAATAATTCAACTAGCTGTTGCTTCTTACAAA
Organism: Gekko japonicus; assembly: GCF_001447785.1. Taxonomy (NCBI): domain Eukaryota; kingdom Metazoa; phylum Chordata; class Lepidosauria; order Squamata; family Gekkonidae; genus Gekko; species Gekko japonicus. Next base: position 99,492 of record NW_015169812.1, on the reverse strand, counting down.
TATCTTATACCATAATTTTGGTAAATATTCAGCTTTACACAAAATATAGAGTTCTAAAAACATACACAACAGATCAGGGGAGAGGATTTTTTTCTTACAGTGTCCTCTTGTTCATGCCAGTTAGGCTCTTTTAAAGACATCTTTCTAATTCTCTTTGAAGCAAAAGGATTCAACTATAAATCTTTTAACTGAAAATTAATTATTGTGGTGCTTTCACAACAGTCCAGTTCATGTAAGTGTCTATACAAAGTCTTTTCTATTTAAAATAATAATTCACAAAAGGCAAGTATATAGAGATATTGCTTATAAATTCCAATAGTTCAATATTGATATGTTTAAACACTCTAAGCTTATTTAAAATTACTAAAAATCAGAAGGTGAAACGAACTTCTGAACTCACTCTTTGAAGTAGAGAGGTTCTCGTAAATCTTCACTTATGACAGATCTTAGCTGGGATGGTTCATCTCAGACCAATTAAAAGGTGACATAAGAACACCTGCTCATTAGAACTGATACACTCCTAGTTGGAAAAACTCTTTGTTGCGCAGTGCGTTTGAAGCAACTTTCCAGCACCACCAGCCACCAGGATTTTTCCAGCCACTCCAGCACTCACCAGCATTCACTGCAGAGGAGGATCTGTATAACACCACACCAAGACAGTCCTGTGGTAAACTATATACAAATTTATTTACAATATATACACTCCACTGACAAACTGCTCCGCCAAACACCATATCCGAAGAGAAGAAGATACAGAGCATGTACTTGTCCACTTTTATACACAGAGTGTCCAATCAGCTTCGTGCTGAGTCATGATGACTGACCACATACCTTAGCTGGTCTGAACCGGTCAGAACTTGTTATCAGCAGCTTGCCTTCTGTCACTTAGATCCTTATGATCTGACTGCTGGATATTAACAACCAACACTCTTCTGTTGTCAATTAATTTAAAACACCTGTTTTTATAATGCTGTTTAGTGATTTAAACTGTTTGTTAATTCTCCAGGAGAGTCCCAAAGAATCTCTCCCAAAGGTTCCTGGAAATCAACAATAATCAATAGACAATCACTTGAACCCTTGAATTGCCCCCTACACTACTAGGCCACTTTTTTCAAAGGGGCTTTCTGAAGTAGTTCCATCCCTCCCCGCCTTTAGAAGGAAATATAAGTCTTAAAATGACTGAGTGAGATGGCTTTTGGCTGAGGGATTTTGGATTGATTGTGACATGGTAGGCTGATTTCTATGCTTTGCTATTTCTGATTGTAAACTGCCGGGGGGTATAACTTACATAACTTACAATGGGCATAACTTACTGTTTAGTTTACATGGATATGCATGCAATGTACACAAGCAAGCAGAAATTCTAAAAATATTCACATACATAATTTTAAGTACTTCTGAGAGCAAAATAGTAATGAGAAAGACCTGGGATTACAAGGTGATTCTTGAACAGTGATAAACCCAGATAGTCATATCCAGAAACTGCTTCTTACATAACATGATGTGCCTGTTTTGATGTAGAATAGCTGCACTGCAACATGAAAGACATGTGAGGTCCTAAAGGCCCTGAATGAAAATGTGAGATTTTTAAAGGAAACACACTTTGTGATATAACTGTAGCCAAAATTGCTCTCTGTCTAGAACAAGACTTTTTTCAAAAAAAGAAAGAAAGCTTTTCTCTTTTAAAATTAAGTGTAGATTTATTTGAACTAAAATCAGTTAGAAGAAGTGAACAATAGGTTTTTAAGTGAGTTAAATAAAGTAACAATGCAGTCTCCTGGGACAATTTTTGAGTAGGATGAAAAAACACAGAGTGTTGGGCCTGATTTGGTCTCTTTCACTTCTCTGGGACTGTTAGTCTTTGTCCAGCTATGGCTGTTTCTCAGAAAGTATGAACTGGCCACCATGATCCATGCTCTGATCTCATCCTGTTTAGATTACTGTCATGTGCTTTACACAGGGCTGCATTTCAGGACTGTTTGCAACCTTTAATTGGTCCAAAATGTGTCAGCCAGGCTATTCTTGGGGGTGGCTAGAGGGATCATAACACCCCTTAGCTGAAAGTCAGCCATGGATGCCCTTTTGTTTCTGAATGTGTATCAAAGTACTGGTTCCTATCTTTTGAGCATCTGAAGGACTGCCTTCTCCCTACTGTCCAGCCTGCCAATTAAGATCCTCCTCACAAACCCTGCTCTCTCTACCCCATCTGCAGAAGTAAGGTGAGTGGCTACCAGAAATAGGGCTTTTTCATTGGTGGCAGCACACCTTTGGAATACATCGCCACTTGAAAATTGTCTGTCATCTATTTCACTGTCTTTTAGGGGCCAAGGAAAAACCTTCCTCTTTATCCAAGCTTTTAGGTGAAGTATTACTTTTTTTTAGGGAGGTAAGGTGGCATTGGACAGCCTGATTTAGTCAGATCTTGGGAGCTAAGCAGGGTAGGCCATGGTTAGTACTTTGAAGGGAGACAACCAAGGAGATTGCAGAGGAAGGCAATGGCAAACCACCTCTGCTTCTCACTTGCCTTGAAAGCCCCTTCCTGGGGTTGCCTTAAGGCACCTGCAACTTCAAGGCAAGTTACACACACACATACACACACAAACATTCCTTTTTCTTAGCAGGTTTTAGGTCCACATTTAGCCCGAGGGCTGTTTCATGAGAATAATTTTATACTGTTTTAATATTTAGAACATTTTGTTGTTCAAAATATTAAAACAGCAGGCCTTTGGAGCCATGGCATATTTATAAAAATACAAGTTATAAGGTATGGTTGAAATGAATCTCAGGGTGAGCTCTTCCCTTGGATTGGCAGGTAACCATCAAGCCCACTTTAAAGAAAGATATCAGTACTGCTGGCATTGTGAGAACTATATGTCACCTACCTGAGTGCCTGACAGTCTTAGACAGGCCAGCTCCATTACTAAGAGGCATCCTCTTCCAGCAAACTACTGGATTAGATGAGAAATTTACCTGAGCGGATGGATAATCCTACTTGTGAGTACTTGTGTCAGGACTGTAAAGAGATTCTAGAGACTTACTTCATCTTAGATATGTAGACTTTCCTTGCCATTCACAAACAGAGACTTACCTTTCTTTAGGTTAACACATACCTGCATCTCTCCTTATATATAATTGAATAGTGGGTGCCAAAGTTCTAAAATGCACTCCTTTAGTGTATGGACGCTTGAACTGTCAGTCAGAAGACGCTGGCTGGGTTGACTGGCTGCTTTGTGCAGTCCCGCCCAGTGTTTCAAGGTCTTTTGCATATGGAAGCTGATTGGACTTCACTGCATTCCACACCTCAAACTCACCCCCCTCCCCGCAAGGCAGTTGGAATGTCAGTTGCATATGGAACCTTCAAGGTCTTTTGCATATGGAAGTTGATTGGACTTCACTCCATTCCACACCTCATACTCCCCCCCCCCAAGGCAGTTGGAATGTCTGGTGGTGTGTAGGTCCCAGGATCATGTTTTAAAAGCTGCCTGGGGAGATGGGGACCTCAGACAGGTTACAGTGCCATAGACTCCACCCTCCAACCCAGCTATTTGCTCCTGGGGAACTATTGTTGCCAATCTTGGCCCAGCACCCATCAAACCATTCTCTTCAACCCCCTGCTGTGCAGCACACTTTCCCCTAGGGTTGCCAAACTCCAGGTGGGACCTGGGCCGAGATTGGGGGGGCAAGGCGGGCGACAGAAGGCCGATGCCTCCGTCGCCCGGCCCTCTACAGAATCCACCCCCCAAACCTCCAGGTATTTCCCTCCTTAGAGCTGGCAACCCTACATTCCCCTCAGTGCCTGTTGGTAGGCAACTAAGCTTGGTCCTGTCACCTACTTTGGCCTTTGGGAGAAAACACATTGGGGCCAATCCTGATAGGGTTGCCAACTCCAGATGGGAAATTCCTGGAGACTTGAGGGATGGAGCCTGAAGAGGGTGAGGTTTGAGGAGGGGTGGGACCTCAGACAGGTACACTGCCATAGACTCCACCCTCCAAACCAGTCAGTCCCACATAGGGAACCATTGTTGCCAATCTCCAGGTGAGGGCTGGAGAGCACTCAGAATTACAACTGCTCTGCAGAAGGGAGGGCAGAAGTCAGCTGAAGTCAAAGGGGCAGATAATGGTAGGTTGGTGGCTAGCTGGGAAGGAGATGGGGTTGCCAACTACATGCTGACAAATTCCTGGGGATTTGAGGGGTGGAGCCTGGAGAGGGTGGGGTTTGCAGAGGGGTGGGACCTCAGACAGGTAGAATGCCATAGACTCCACCCTCCAAACCAGCCATTTTGTCCTGGGTAACAATTGTTGCCAATCTCCAGGTGAGGGCTACAGATCACTCACAATTACAACTGCTCTTCAGGTAGCAGAGATCAGTTCCTCTGGAGAAAACAGTGGACTCTGTCATTATACCCTGCTGAGGTCACCACAGCAAATTGACACTGTTTGCCCAAAGCCAGAGCACTCCCCCAGAGCCTCTTTCTAGATCTTGTTGTATTGCTTTCACAACGGGCTTTACTGCTAGTATCATATAAGGAACATAAGATAATACCTTGGTACTTATGACAGACCCCCGTATCTCCCCAACCATCTGGCAGATTTGCCACACCAAAACTTCAGTTCCCCTCAGTGTCTGAGTCACCTTACAGTAACATGTAAATCTTCTCTTCCCTTTTATATAAACTTGAAACTGTCCCACCCTTTGTTTAGATATTAGTTTAGGCTTTAGACCCAGTACAGGAGATTGAGGGAAAGACAGGATCTGCCCTTTTTTATAAACCCTTGCAAAATGGCACTTCAGGCAAATTAACTTTCAAAAACAGAATAAAGTTTTATTAAATAGGCAGGGAATATATGTATATTAGGAATAGTCAAGGTTTTGATATTGCTGAGGTAAAAAAATTCTTATATCTAGAGTTGAATTCTTAGAACATTCAAGAGAGTATATTTGTAGCTTTGTTTCAAGATTTTCTAGTTCTTTCCTTGAGAGGTAATTTGTTCAGTATATTTCAACACTAACACAGTTCTTATTAATGTTTCTTCTGGAGGACAGCGTTTGCTAAAGTTTCTAGATTTCTTCCTTCAGAGTTCTAGGTTTTCCTGTAGCTAGTACAGCTTTTCACTAACTCTTGAGGTGTCTAAGCTTCTACCCTTTATCACAGACCAGGGTTCTTTTCCCAACCCCTTACACTGGCAGGAAATTATTCTCCTTGTCCCTAAGAAGCAATAACTCCTTTTACTATTTAGTTTGTGTGGGAGTTCACTCTAACTACCCAGACCTTCTGCCAAATCCTTCTCCAGTATCCTTTGTTTGTATAAAACTGTTCTGTAGCTTTTCTGACTGAAAATCTAAGTTCTCCGTCAGGGCAATTTTAATATATTTACGGCAACGGGGTGTCAAACATTGCTCTGCTCAGTTTGCCATGAATGCAGGGGGGAGGGAATTCCTTAGGTGGGGGGAGTGAATGTGGAATGTGTGATTGCACAATCTTAGAGACTGCAACTCTTCCGAAGAAGCCTTCCTCTCCCAGGGGAACATCCTTGAAACTTTTGGTGCCAACTTGCTTGTGTAGATAATGGGATCGTATATTTCCCAGGTGAAGGGGGGTAGGAATGCTATGGCTACGTGGGATGAATGTGACATATGAGTGGCCTTTAGGAGGGGTTTCATTTGAATTACCTATATCTATTATTGTACCCGCCAAAATCCTCAGTTCTGACTTGGTGCCATTATGACCTGGATCTTGCTTATAGCTCAATAAACATATCACTGCCAAAGAGAGTGTTGTTGAGGATAACCTGCCCAGGGATATGACATGGGCTTTCTTTTCTTCTCTCTGTAGAAGTACTTTTCTGACTATTGCCTGTCAGAAAACACTGACTCCCAAGTGTCTCTTCCCTCAGAAGCCAAACCCTTTGGCTACTGATCCATACATTAGATTTCAAAGACTAAGGGTGAAAGACCTCTTTTCTCTCCAGATCAGCTGTTTTATTTCCGCTCTCAGCTGATGTTGGCCAATCAGAGAGTGAGTAGAACAGCCAATCACATAAGATCTTCTCTCCAGGGAAGATTAGCTCATTAAGTCCCTGACTCTCTGACACAAGCAGCATTTTTAAAACCCTGCTTTTCTGTGTTATCCATCACAGTACTCCTAGTTGGGAGTTAAACTCACAGGTGGTTGGTCAGCAAGCACAGTCCCTCCCCCACCTTCAAATACCTGTGAAGAGGCCATCGCATTGCATAAATCTCACACTAAACTTTATTTTATTTTTTAGTTCTAATGGCAAATCTACATGTGGGAAACTTTCTTTGTAAATATGGTTCAGTTTTCCATTTGAATTTGCATTAGGTGAATTACTTAAGATGCTTGCCACAAGATTACATGATCCAAAACTCTGTGATTAATAAAACATTACTTCATAATATTCCTACAAGCAACTCATACCATGCACATTCAAACATTTTTGAGTGAAATACACTGCTAGGTTGAAACATGTTGCATATTGGGTCTTAGTTTCTACCCTGATTTCTGAGGAATACCTGAGAATATAAAGAATATAAAGAAGAAGGCATGGGGGGGGGCGAGAGGTCCATGTTCCATTGTGTATGGTAGCTCCTGATTTCCTTGACCATAGTCAATGTTTTTTCAGGGGCTGACTCACAGTTACAGCCCAGATACACCAGTATGTTATTGTAGTAAACATGTGATGTGAAAGGGAGCTGAGGAAAGGAAGGTTACTACCCCAAGGAATACCTCCTTCCAATCTTTGTCTCATTAAAACCCAAGATCATTTCCAATATCAATGAATGGTCACAGATTACTTGATTGGGTATGGAGAAGGCCCCACCCATAAAACATCCTTTTGTGCTTTAGTACTGATTTGCACTTTGGCTTTTCTGCTATTGTCATGGGGAGGGGCTCAGTGGTAGAAGATTTGCTTTGCATGCAAAAGGCCCTTGGTTCACTAGCAGTAGACAATGTGGAAGACCTCCCTGTGGGACCCTGGAGAGAAGTGCTGCCAGTCACAGTAGACAGTACTGACACTGATAGTCCACTGGTCTGACTTGGGAGCTTCATGCGTGTTCAAAGTGTGGTTTTCAGATCTCACCATCCCCAGAGGTCATCTGGAGCCTGCAGATTGGGTCTTGGCATGTGCAAGTCTCATTTTAAACATTAAAGCACAAGCATAAAAGGAAGTCAATGGGTGAGTTGTTGCTGATTCTGCCACAACTGTACAAGTTCAAAGAGCATGCACTCTGAATGTCCCCTGGGAATTCCTTGAAGAAGATGCCAGGAAAAAAGATGACTAGGTAAGAACATTTGTCTCCTGTTATTAAGACCCATATTCTGGACATAAAATTATCCTAGTACAGCAGTTTGAACAGGTCATGTTTTTGCTGACTCTTCTCTCCAGTGAAAACAGATGTCCCATTTACAGATTTTTTTAACTTAATCTAGCTATATAAAATTGCCATATAATTGGTTGTATTTCTGTTTTAACATAGTGGTATTTTTATTCCTTCACTATATTACACAAAGTGTTTTCCGGCACAATCAGCAGATTTGTTTCTTGTTTATCACAAACTCTTCTTGTGTGTTGCTTCAACATTTCACTATTATGGTGGAGGTACTGCATTTTCTAAGTAGTAAAAATATAAGCCATGATCCAGCTGAAGTCAAGTGTGTTTAAATCCCATTGACATTAATTGAGAGAATTTAAGCCCGTGTTTAAGTGCTTCCCACTTAATCAATAAGACAAATATATTTAACTTAGATTCCTGTTCATATTTTTGACAGTTGCCCAGATAATATATTCACAATTATTGTGATTGTAATAGTTCACAAATACTTGCTATATATTAAACACTTCCTCTCCTCAACAAACTATTCAAATTCTTTCTCACTGTTATAATGCTAGGCCAGGTTCTTGGGGAAACAGTCTAAGTAGTTTTAGGCCCCGTTGATTTCATAGGGATAAAATTAAGCACACATGTACCTCTCCCATTAATTTAAGGGTTTAACTTACATTAATTAATGCTATTTTTGTTGGGTTCCCCCCCCCCCCCAGAGTCTTGCACATGATTTTTTGGAGAAGATGTGCACCCATGCATTATTTCAAAAACAATGGGATGGAGGAAAGAGCAATGCTATCATTCTAGAGCACTACTTCTATTATCTCAGGATCTAAATAGATGACACACTTGTGTTGCCCTGCAAGCCTATCAATGTGTTTTTATGGAATATGAACTGTGCAAAGGGACTGTACAACATGGAAACCTGAGAATACCTGTTGAGACTGCACACCTGAAAGAGGGACACCTTCCTTTAGTGTTGCTGCCACAGTGATAGTCCAGAGTCACCAGACATCTCACCAGCTGTGAGATGAAGCAGTTTCATAAGCCTGCACAAAGCCTCAGACACCATGCCATGGAATACATGAGGACAGAGAACTCCAGACTCCATTAGGAGTTTCTTCAAGCACATGTAGGCAACCCCCCCCTCCAAACCTGCAAAGCTGCTCGTAGCTCTGAGATTCCAATAATAGTTGCTTAGCAACTAATCACTCACCCATCAGCAAGCCGGCTAGGGCCATCAAGAGACAATAGCCTTAGCCTGATGATTCAATCACTCTTCATCCAGGTGCCAGTCCCCAGACCAAATTATTAGCTCTCAATATTGACCACTCCTTAGTCCCCCTCCCCTCTTCCAGCCAGCCAATAGTATGTTTTACGGGACGGACTAACAGGAGGTGTCACAGGAGGATGTGGCCAGCTCAGCCTGCCCCCCCACACCACGTTATAAAAGATGCTGACCGACCACATGGTCTCTCTCTTACCCTCTCCACGACCCCTATCAAAGCTTTAACCCTCTTATGTCCAGCTTGCTATCCCTATACCCTACCTCCATCTTTAAACTCTAGAACTGCAGCTAGAGGCCATGTGGTTCTGCTGGTTCAGAGCACATGTTCCCCATTTTCTATTTCTAGACCCCTTCATTCTTCTATTGGAACGGCTCAATCAATGAGGACAGGTAAATATTGCCCAACCAACGAATGTCCTGCTAATGCAACTGTGTTAAGGATCTGTCTTTATTTCTTAGTATATGTATAAATGTGTGTGTGGTTGTGTATTGTTTGAATGATATATATTCCCCAGTAAAAACACATTATATTTTACTGAATACAGTCTCTGTGTCTGTTCTGATATTTACAGCAAAGGTGGGATTTCTGTATACATTGGTGTGAACCTAATTTGCCTATTGCCAATTAATAATCATAATCTCCCCTAGACCAATTAAGAATTCAAGGCAATTTGGCTAACACGTGGGCTGCAATTACACACTCTAAGTAATCTACTTTCAATCCACTTTCAGTACACTTTCCAACTGAATTTTACTGTGTGAACGGGCAAAATCCAGTTAGAAAGTGCATTGAAAGTGGATTGAAAGTGGATTACTTAGTGTGTGTGATCAAGAATCCCCAGACAAGCACTATTTCCCAGCAACGACAAATAAATCATTCCCAGAACCACAGCACCAAAGATGGCCACATCTCACAACCAGGCAGGTGTCTCAGTGGTTTCAAAATAGCATGAAATCCTATGAATAACATGGAATAGCTCATATGGAATACTGAAAAGAAGCTGGGACACACTTTGGCTAATTGTGCAAACAGTCCCCAAGTCATTTTTTTTTAATTTCTATGCCGCATTTCCACCCAATTCAGGGTCCCAAGCAAGCATCAAAACATTTCAAACACTGAAACGCATTTACAATACAAATATATATATATAAATATTTTAAATGATTAAATAAAACATATAAATACTTAAACAAAAACACACAAACAGGGAAGAGAGTTAATAAGAGTTGGTGAGAGAACACCAAAACAAAAAAAAGTCTTCACCCACTAGCAGATGACAATGATAGAGGGAAACAGAGGGGAGAAAGGTCCAAATGTTTCAGCACCATGACCCCTTTCTGTGGTTTCCACCCATCTAGCCTCAGATGGCAGGGGCACCCAAAGCAAGGCCCCTGAAGATGACTGGATTGGGCAGGTAGGTTTATATGGGAGTAGGTGTTTATTCATGTACGCTGACCACGAGCGTTGTAGAGCTTTAAAGGTCAATACCAGCACCTTGAATTGGGCCAGGAAGAATACTGGGAGCTACTATAGATGGAACAAGTCTGAAGCTATATGGTCCCTAATGACCCACTCCGATCAGTATTCTGGCCACAAAATTATTTGTTTGCTTATTTGTTTATTTATTCAAATTTATTCAAAGCAGGCTCAGGGCGGCTTACAACAATAAAACATGATAACATTCAATATCATAAAACTTCTAAAACAATTCATTAAATTCATATTATATCAATATAAAATGCTAGCAGTGGTGCTTTCCTATCATATAGATGGTGCTATACATGGTATAGATAGTCTCTTTGTTCAGCTCATTGGTCATCTCATATCTGAGCGGCAGGCTCAGACTGTCAGCGGTAGACCAGGTACCAGGCTCTACACGTTGATGGTGATAATAATGGTCATGATGGTGGTGGTAATGGTGGTGGCAGCTCCTAATTAAAGGCCTGGTGGACGAGCTCCATCTTGCAGGCCCTGCGAAACTGTAAAGGGTCCTGGGCATTCTTCAAGGACAGCCTGATTTAGAGTGTCTTGCAGTAATCTAATCTAGATGTAACCAGGGTTTGTACCACAGTGGCAACACATGAACACATGAAGCTGCCTTATATTTATTATTTATTATTAATTTATTTAAATGTATAACCCGCCCTCCCCACGAACAGGCTCAGGGCGGCGCACAGATGGGGCCAATGCCCAATACATAAAACATTAAAACTGCATTTAAAAACATTCAATACAACTTATGTGCTCACCATAATATCTAACAAGGGAACAGATGACATCATCAGGATAGTATCCTTAGTGGCCACAGCTCCACGCAGTACCACCATTTTAGTGCTTACGGCGGGTTGGTAATAAAGGGCTAGGACAGATAGTAATAGTTGTAGACAGATGGTAACAGTTGTGGCGGCTCCTACTCAAACGCCTGGCGGAAGAACTCCGTCTTACAGGCCCTGCGGAATTGTGCAAGGTCCCGCAGGGCCTGGATCTCTTCTGGGAGCTCATTCCACCAGATAGGAGTAACCACCGAAAAAGCCCTAGCCCTAGTCACCGCTAATCTGGCCTCCTTGGGACCTGGAACCACCAGGAGATGTTTAGTCCCGGACCGTAGTGCTCGTTGGGGAACATATGGGGAAAGGCGGTCCCGTAGGTATGTCAGACCCTGGTCATCTAGGGCTTTAAAGGTAATAACCAGCACTTTGAAGCGAATCCGGTATGCTATTGGCAGTCAGTGCAGCGCTGGATGTGTGCCCCCCTAGGAAGGCCCATCAACAGCCCGGCTGCAGCATTCTGCACCAGCTGCAGCTTCTGGATTTGCAACAAAGGCAGCCCCATGTAGAGAGCATTACAATGGTCTAGCCTCGAGGTGACCATTGCATGGATCACTGTGGCTAGGTCGTCGCGGTCGAGAAAGGGAACCAACTGCCAAGCCAGCCAAAGGTGGTAAAAGGCCGCTTTGGCAGTGGCTGCTAGCTGGGCCTCCATAGATAATGTGGAGTCCAGGAGCACCCCCAAACTCCTAACCTCCGACGCTGGCACCAAAGGGGCACCCTCAAAGGTCGGGAGTGGGAGCCCCAACCCCAAACCACATCGACTCAAACCCAGGACCTCTGTCTTTGCTGGGTTTAGCCTCAGCCGACTCAGTCGGAGCCAACCAGCCACGGCTTGTGATGGCCGTTGCAGATCTTCTGGGCTGGAGTCTGACCAGCCACCCAATGTCAGATAGAGCTGGGTGTCATCCGCATATTGATGACACCCAAGCCCATACCTCCGGGCAATCTGGGCAAGGGGACGCATGTAGTTGTTAAACAACATCGGGGATAATACAGCTCCTTGGGGCACCCCACATTCAAGGGGGTGTCTCTGGGACTGCTGTTCCCCTATCACCACCCTTTGTCCCTGACGTTGTAGGAAAGAGGCAAGCCATTGAAGGGCAAGTCCCTGAATCCCCACATCAGCGAGGTGGTGGGTCAGCAACTGGTTGTCGACCGTATCAAATGCAGCCAACAGATCTAATAACAACAGTGCCACCACACCGGCCCGATCCAAATGCCTATGGAGGTCGTCAGTCAGAGCGACCAGTACCGTCTCCGTTCCATGCCCTGGACGGAAGCCAGACTGGAAAGGATCTAGGACAGAAGCATCATCCAGAAAGCCCTGCAACTGTAACGCCACCGCTCTCTCGATAAGTTTGCCCAAATAGGGCAAATTGGACACTGGTCGATAATTAGCCAATTCGGCTGGGTCCAAAGAAGATCTTTTTAGGAGAGGGCGGACCATCGCCTCCTTGAGTGCTCCCGGGAATCACCCCTCAGTGAAGGACTTGTTGATAATCTCCCATAGGGCACCTCGCAACCCCTCGTGGCCAGCTCTAATAAGCCAGGAGGGGCATGGATCAAGGCTGCATGTTGTTGGGCGCACAGAAGCAAGCAATCTGTCAGCTTCCTCCAGACTGAGTGGGCTGAAGCACTCTAAGCCCAGCATCAAAGACATGCAAGGGGCCTCAAGTTCACTCATTGTATCAATTGTAGCGGGGAGGACGTGGCGGAGCGCCGAGACTTTATCTGCAAAATAGCTTGCAAATGCCTCACAGCCAATATCCAATTCCCTAGCATTTTGTCTGCCCTGTGGCAGAATCGTTAAAGACCGAATTATTTTAAATAATTGGGCTGGGCGAGAGCTAGCAGACGTGATCCTGGCCACATAGAATTCTCTCTTTGTGGCCTTGACCGCCATCTCATAGGCCTTCATAAACATCCTAAAAGATGCTCTTGACGCCTCGTCACGAGCGCGACGCCACCGTCTCTCTAGCCATCTCAACTCTCGCTTCATCAGCTGGAGCTCCTGGGTTTACCAGGGTGCCAGCCTCGAACGAGTACGGAGAGGGCGCCTGGGAGCGATATCGTCGATGGCTGCGAAGAGTCGGCCATGCCAGTCCTCCACAAGCTCATCCAACGATCCGCCAGGGGGTCTCGGATCCCGAAGAGCCATCTGAAACTGCATAGGGTCCATTTGGCTTCTCGGGCATGCCAAAATCTGCTCGCCACCTAAACAAGGTTGGGGTGGAACATTCAGATGGGACTTCAGGGCATGGTGATCCGACCATGGTACCGCATCAGCAGTAATCCTGAATCACACCATTGGTCCGTCAAGGTCAGTATTACCTATTCAAATTGGCTGCAGCTGTCCACAATCTCAGACAGAGGTCTTTCACATGATTACCCAGTTCTTTCAACTGAAGATTCCAGGGACTGAACCTGGGACCTTCTACATGCCAAGCAGATGCCCTACCACTGAGTCACAGCCCCTCCCTAAATGGAAGAAGGCCAGGTCTTTCCTGCCCAGGAATTGCTATGGCTGGCTGACCGGCTAAAACCAATAAAAGGTGCCCCTGGTCACCGCTGCCACTTGTTTATCCAACAAGAGGCCCAGGATCAGCAGCACTCCTTAACTGATAATTATCTTACATACAACCACATCCCACAATCTCTCTCCTGCTGCTACTCTATCCTTATTGAAGAGCAGATCCAGACTTCACACAAAAATTGTTTGACATGGGTGTATTTATTAGGCATTTCCAGCAAGATGATCATTTATACTATATACATTTGCTGAAGGAAGCACCTGTGTGTACCATGCCATACACAGCCGTCATATAAAGGTGGGGAGCCACTCATATGAAATGCCAAAGTGATTCTTTTTTGCAGCTCAGTGCACCTGCAGCAAACCTTGTGTGACTTGGAGCTGCTGCAACTGGGCTGTAATTGATTCTCCGGATTCCTGAATTTCACGGCTGATCCATCAGAGTCAAGAATTACAGCAAGATTAAGTGTTTGATGGGAGAACAAGACTCCATCCTGAGATAACCAAAGCTCATTAAATGTTATGGCAA
>NW_015169812.1:68595-85432 GCF_001447785.1 Gekko japonicus | reverse complement strand
GAAAGAGAAAATCATTTTTATGTTCTTGTGCATTCCTTCTGAGTGTTTTGCCTCCCCATAATTTATAAAGCATGGTTTTCCAGTTTTCCTCCTTTCCTGTTCATTTTTATCACTTTTGAGTACTTTAATTGAAACTAACTATTTCAGATTTAGCCTTACCTATATTTTTCCCCACCATCACTTGTTCAGTCCTTAATTGGCCAGTGAGGAGAGTATATTTTCAGTGTTGAGCCAGGCAGGAGTTAGAATCTTTACCCAAGACCCCTTTTTTGCCCCTTATCCCAATGTTAAAAGTATAGAAGTTGACACTCTTTGAACTGTCAACATTTGCTTTTCCCTCAGTCCATAATGTGTTCTACCACACCTATTTTTGGCACCAGTCCCATGAAGCCTGTCATTTTTAAAAATCTCTTTGTGGGCTGGGAATTAAAACATTGAAACAAGAGGCTAAGTTACTCAGTGGACTCAATGTTCACACAGCATAAAATCCAGTTTTGCAAAATTATCTAATTCCACCTAGAAAAGGGGATGTGATGTGAGATGAATCTGCTTAACACCTCTTTTAGCATAGGTTTATGATGTGAAATAGGACCACCTTTTATTGTGGCTGCTATTACTGAAATAAATATGATAAACTAGCAAAGTCAACAAGATTTACAGTGACCCAATTCCTTATAAAAATTTGGCAAGAACAATGCATTAACAGGGACTGAATGTATATCAAACTATTTTGATTTTCTTTTGACCTTTTACCCCATATGCATAATCAATCACCTAGAGAGTCTGATCACAGAGTCAACGAACTATAATGTTCACTTACCCCCAGATTGCATTATTTCAAGGTACTAGGTAGAAGATGGAAACTCCCTATATGCTGAAATATAACATGCCTAACAAAAGGGTTGAGCTAGCTTTCTCCTTGACACCACCAGGCAGATTTTTTTTTTTTCATGTGGAAGCATTCAAGATATAGCTCACTGGCTGAGATATAGTCGAGAAATAGCTGTCACACTTGATTTCATGGAAACTGTCCCTAAGTGATTCTGTCTAGTTTCTCTAAACATTAGTAAAAATATTCCATCTATTGTGACTAGTACAAATTATAACTAGCTGGAATCAGTAAGAAGTGACTCCTGAAAGCTCATACCCTGCCACAAATTTTGTTAATCTTTAAGGTGCTACTGGACTCTTGCTCTTTTCTACTGCTACGGACAGTCTAACACAGCTACCTGTCTTGATCTAGCTGGAATAAGTCCCTGTTCACAGTAACTGTGATTGGGAAGAAATAGAGGTATTAAGATTAATGGACTGCTTTAGCAAAATACTGGTTAAGTGGTCCAATGTACTGAATGCTAATTTTTGTTCTGAACTGGCATTGATTTAAATGCAGATCTGCTATAAACTTGTACTGGGGTTTGGGATAATTCACAGTCCTTCAGGCTATAAAATGGAAGGGAAAATGACCCTGCCTTACAGATCTACAGTGAATGAGATATGGTTATTAAGTATTTTACACACCCAAAATTTTGCCTCAGTGGGAATGCAAAGATTTGGATAAGGTAGCCCAAGTTCAATTCTTGGCACTTCTAGTTAAAGCTGTCTCTACACAAGGATGAACTTGTATGGTTTCCCTATTGTTGCTGAGGTTACCAATGCAGCATAGCAGCAATGGGAAGAAGATGAAGAAGATTCAGTTTTTATACCCCACTTATCTCTACCTTAAGGAGTCTCAAAGCAGCTTACAATCACCTTCCCTTCCTCTCCTCACAACAGGCAGCTTGTCAGGTAGAAAGAGTCCTCCACAGGAAGCCAGCTGGCTGACCTTGGGTCAGTCACAGTTCTATATGAACTCTTATCAGTCCCACTTTCCTCACAGGGTGTTGGTTGTGGGGAGAGGAAGGAAAGGTAATTGTAAGTCGCTTTGAGACTCCTTTGGGCAGTGAAAAAGCAGTGTATAAAAACCAACTCTTCTTCTTTTCCAAAACAATGTAGCAAAGCAGACTTAGGAAAGATCATGGGAAAGGCGGGAAAACCCTTGGAGGGTCATGGAAACACCCTACTGCTGTGGGGAAGCTGTAGAGGGGAAAGATCCCAACAGCATCCAAACCTTGGCAAACAACCTAACTGTAAATGCCCAAAGGCTGTCAAGACCTCTCCCTGGCTGGAGGGCCACTCACTGCTGGTCAGATTAGAAAACAGTGAGCTTGAAGAGGGGCTCACAAGAAACCATTTTGTATTTCCAGGGCAGTGGTCTTCATTCAAAAACAATTTTTTTAACACGTGAAATGGAGGGAGGGATCTTTAAAAGACTAAGAACTGAGTGTGTCACACGGTGTATATTGTGACCTACTCCCAGCTTCCTTGAGTAGTAGGAATCTCTAGGAGCATTTTTACAAGGTTGTGTTTTCTGTGGGTTACAGAGTGCTAGGACCTTATGGAGCTCTTGTAAATGTGCTTCATTTACGAATATTGTTTATTTATTTATTCATTCATTCATTCAATTTATACCCCACCCTTTCTGCCGAAGCAGGCTCAGGGCAGCTGTCTTGGTGAAGGAGGTGGAGAAAAAGAGATTTGTATGAAGTTGCTTTATGAGTCAAACCATTGCTCTATCATGGTCTGTACTGTCTGTTTTAAGGAGTAGTGGCCTTCCAGGGTTGTTATACAAATTAATATCCAGTCAAAAAAATAGAAGATTGAAGTCAAAATGAGGAGGAAGATCTTGTATTTTGTTGCAATTAAATATGGAAAACAGTTAGGCCAAAGGGCCCATCTAAGTTGACTGCTTTCTGAGCCCAATCAGGAAATACATGAAGTTAAATACTTAATATGACATCATCATACCATCATCATGAAAATAAAATTCAGAAGGCAAAATTGGTTACAAAACTTAAACAACATTTACATAAAAATCTCCTTATTGGTCAAATGTAAGAAAGGTGTGTCTATACAATAGTGTAACATATTTACTTGACCTGACCTAAGTCCTATCGGCCAAGGCTTGTTCTCACCCAAACAAAGGTGTTTTTCTCTGATACCAAGTAAAAGATCCTTTTTGACCCAGACACTATGAAGTTGTAACCTAAACAATTAGAACCATGAACCTTCTACCTTCTTCTGTACCAAAAGAATGTTATTGTATTGTCTGTTAACATCAGCTGGAAAAATACCCTGACCCACAAAGAAGAGAGGCCTTCTATATAACAGGCCTTCATTACATTCCAATAAAATATTAAATCTATAATAAATCTATAAAAACCAGAGAAATATGAATAATCAAAAAAGAGGAAAATCTATATAGTCCCATCTCTACTACAGGGTCTCAGGAAGAAATCTGTGGCATCATCTATTAAATAGTCTAGTAACGGGGAGATGCTGGATATTGAACCTCGCACCTTCTCCATGTGAAGCAGATGCTCTGTCAACTGAGCCACAGCCTCTCTGAGCAGTATTTCTAGAAATTGGAAACAGATCACAACAGAGGAGACCCTGTGGAGCAGCTTATGAAGATGGGTTCAGGTGAGGACATAAAGTGTTCTTCAATTGGCTTTTAATGTCTTTATATCTGTTGTTTTAATTGTTCTATCAAAAGGTGGGCATATAAATATTTTAAATAAATAAATAAGAACTTGTCTATGCAGCAGGCTTTCTGACAGGTGCTGGGAATGACCCTGTATTGTTGTGGGATTGTGGCCATTGCCTTGCATGATTAAATAAAACTGGGATGCATCCTTTCATCTTGTGATCTGGATTTCTGTTGCATAAATCCCCTGGAACTCTGAAATGTAACATACATTTTCTCCTGCGGCAGCATAGGAAGGACATCCAATAGAGTTCTTCTAAGTCCTTTTAAATTAATGGACATGGAAGGTTGTAACTCTGCTTAGGTTTGTACTGCCAGTAATCAAAACCGTACGGGGATTGAAGGACTAACAATGCAAACCTAAACCGAGTTTCACCCTTCTTGAATCCATTGATGGGCTTAGAACAGTGTAACCGTGCTGAGGTTTGCACTGTAAATTTATCACATATCTTCAGTCTGAATCAAGAGTGTGTGGCCATGGTGTAGCTTGAAAATGTTCTGGGAAGATCTTCCAGCATCTGGGGTAGTTTAGCCTTCAACTCATTCAAACTTTCAGAAACATATTTGTAGAGAACTGGCCTCAGATGCAGCCCCTCCTGGTGAATTGCCTGTTCAGAGAATCATTTAAGGAACTCTAACATTTCTTTGTCAACCCCCTAACAGCTCAGGCCAGCCAAACTTGCAACAGTGTAATGATGCAATCCAGCAACTCAGCAGAAAGCCCCCCCCCCCGATCACTAATTGAAGGGAAGAAAAAAAGGAATTGGCTGAGATGGTAAAATCTCAAATGGACCGTGAAGGATCTCTCCAAATTGGACAACAGACTGGCAAGAAGACATTTGAAATAAGTACGTGAAAAAGTTGTACTAACTGAAACAAACAACCCAAAAAAACTGTTCTCAGTTTATGTACACTGATAGGGCCTAAATTGACTAAGCTTTGTGAGAAAGTGAGCATGGAAGGTACAGTTTGTCAGTCTAAGGCTTCAGGCTAGGAGATGATTGGTTAGGGACTTTACAGCCCAAAGCAAAAGCAGGCAACCTGAAGAGAAATAATGACAAAACCCATTGGTTTTTTTACATAAGGAACATATGCTGGAGAAGTTAAATGGAGTGTGCCACCTAGCAAAAATGCACTCCAAGAAAGTTAGTTCTTCAAATTGGAAGCTTCCTTGGAAGAGCAGCTGGAGGCTATCAACTCGAAGCAGTGAAGAAACGACATTAAGCCCTACCACAAATAAAGAAGCACATCCACTAAACCTGTGGTTGCCTCCACTTATGGGTTGGATCCTGTAGACTGAGTTGCTTATATATTATACCCCTACTTTGTTCCCACAGCAGTTTACAACATCATTCTCCCCTCTGCCATTTTATCCTCACAACGACCACCCTGTGAGGTAGGTGAGGCTGAGAGATACTGAGGGGTCCAAAGCCATTTGGTGAATTTCTATGGCAGAGCAGGGATCTGAACATGGTTGCTCCAGTATGACACTCTATCATCTGGCTCACACTGGATCTGTTTCATTAGTTGTGGTGCTTTCTTCCAGCTCAGGGAACTTTTCCCTAATATATCATGTCAAGGCTCCTTGCTCTTGTGAAAAATGACATTTGTGGGATCCAACTCAGTATTTGTACCCCATCTTCCAAGATCAGGGATGCCTTTGGTTCTATCTCCCCCCCCCCTACATAACTACGGCCCCAGTCAGACGTGCCGGAAAATGCGGGGGGGAAGCGCGGCTATTTGCGCCGTCGCATTCTGATGTGCTATTATGCGATCAGATGCGATGTCGGCTTCCCTGCAGCAAAGAGGACGACGGGGGAGGAAGCCACGCGCCGGCACAATCACACCGGGAGGCTTCCATAGGTGGCCCATGGCAAAGTGTTTGCCACTACATGCGGTGAGGTTGTTTTTTACTGCACGGCTTCGGTGGCTTGCCACGGGTTTGCCAAGGGAGTGCTACGCCTCCCAGATGTTCCCGTGTGATCGTGCCCAGATACTCCGCGGGACTCCCATGCCTTCAGCGGGGCAAATGCTCTGTGTGAACAGGGCCTACATCTCTCTGAAAAATAGCAAGTGCTCCAAAGCCAGTAAGCTCACCCTGTGAGATTTCTGACTGAGTGAAATTGTAACCCCAGACATCCCTAGAGCATCTAAAACATTATCCACTACCTCAGAACACTGGAGTTCTGAAGGCTAGATTGGGGGACGTTTGTGGGTAGAGGAGCTACTTTTAAAAGTGGGTATCAGTTTGGAACCTGCTATACTCTATCTGCAAATCTGTGAAATATGGGCTTTTAACAACAATGTTGTGTGAGTCAGAGCATTAACACAGTATCTTCTCCAGGAGGTGTGGAGTAGCTGTCATTGATATCTGTGCCAGATGGTGTTCACAAGGTAGCCATACACACCTTTAGAATGACATAGCAGTGTGGATCCATTGTTGCTTTGAGTGTATTTTAATGGCATGTGAAATGAAAAAGGGATTCAGACTAACATCTTCATGTTTCTCTGTGAATGTGTTTGCATCTTTTTCAACCCTGGATTTATTCTCCACCCTCTTTCTGTGGGGTTTTCATACCTCCATCAAGGCCAAATAGCTTGAAATCCCATTAATATGATTCCTGACTCCTCTATTTTAAATTTAAGAACACTTGACTCTACAGTCTGTGAACACAAATTCATTCTTTTTCTATCCTAAATACTATAATTGAAGAATTCTGTATTACATACAAGAGGCAAGACTCCTTCCAGTATTGTTACGGCAGTGCAGAAGTAGGGCCTCCATTTAGTGAATGCAGATCAGGGGTGCTTCTTTCTCTGGTTATTATTAAGCTAAAAATAAGAAATTTCCTCACAATCCTAAATGTAGTTACATCCTTCTAAGCTCAGTGGATGTAGAAAGATGTGCCTCTGCTTAGGATTGCACTGAGTTATCCCCAAGAGCAGGACTTTGCATGAATCCTGCCTCTCAGCTATGGAAACATTAAATAGTACCCCTGCATGGAACCCATTATGTAATGTGTCCTTCCCGGTCTACTGTAGAACACATAATGCTGCTTTAAATCAAGTCATATCATTGCTCCATCTAGCTCAGAGGTTCCCACCATTTTTGAGCCCGTGAGCCACTTTGGAATGTCAAGAGGAGGTGGAGAGCAGCACCCCAAAATGGCTGCCAGAGAAGGTAGAGCCAGACCCCAAATGGCTGCCACAGGAGGTAGGGCCATATTGAATACCTCCCTCCTTACACCTCCTGGGGAAAAGAAGAAAGCTTGAAGGGGGAATGAAACCACAAGTCCTCCTGATCGTTTTCTGGAAAATGCTTTTATTTGGATGAAGGGCGCCATACCAAGCCCTGCCTTCAATAGCCATGTCCTTTCTGAAATGCTCAGCAGGCTCCAATGGAAGCAGTGGTGGGCACAGTGGTACCCCTGGGGCACTGTTGGAGAACCCTGATCTAGTTCAATATTATCTACTGACACTAACGGCAGCTCTCTAGGGGCTCAGGAAGAGAAAGGCCTTTCTCAGCACCTTCTCCCTGAAATTGTTTAATTCAAGAAACAAGGAACTGAACCTGGGACATACTTCATACTACCCTTGTGTTCTACCACTGAGATGCAGCTGCTTCTTCAAGACCCAGATCACACAAGTCAACAGTACGCATCAATGCATCTTAATTGGCAAATTTGCAGAGAACAAATTGTTTGAAATAATTTTGGTCAGTAATTCAGATATATCAATGGGATTTGTGGAGTGATATCAATTTTTGCTCTTTTTTCTATTTTCTGATGGCTCTATTATTTTTAAAAATATACTCTCCAGGTGTATTATTTACCAGCCATATAATTATGTGGCTACAACTGTCCTGCTGGAATTCCTGTGCTCGATCTTTCCCTTCCTGCTGCTTTCTTAACTGGCTCACCATGTCTTAACTGGCTCACACAGGAGCAATATTGCCTTTGTTCTTCCCAACAAGGTACTTTAAGGTCCTTATCGTTGCTTAACAAAAAAGAGTCTTTGTTTCTCGCTTTGTTCTTTTAGCACTGTGGCTATCTTCTTTCTGTATTCAAAAGAAGAAAAATACAATTGACATAATGTCAGGGAAGGTACTGTGTATGCACATTTGGAGTGTGACAGCTCATCTATTCAGACTCAAATTAGATTGCTCCGCTGATTGTTTTCAGTAAAGACAAAATGTAAAGCAATTTTGCTGGTTAAAATTGAGAGTGCTATTTTTAAAAGGTCAAATTAACTTTATTTTAGTGTTTGGAGCAGCCAAAAAGCATTTCTTATTCCACTCGCATGAAGATCTTATTTGTGGTGCTTTTTAAAAGGTGAACAGTTCAAAACTAAATTATGGTTAGAAAAGGCAAAGTTACAACTTCGGGAAATCTTGTTTAGAGGTCAGCCAAGTGATGGAGTGAACTCACTGTGCTCCCATCAGGTTTAAACTATATGGGAAATCCAGCAATGGAAAGATGTAGTGCAGCCAATGACACAAATAAAAATAGGAAGTTGTTCTCTTTCTCAGAACAATACAAAGGAGTTCAGTGCCTCTGATATCAAACAGGCAAAGCAGCAACTTGGGACTTATCATCTTGGTAAGCATAATTGGTTAAATGCTGGCAAAGTGGCTGAATTGCTCTGATTATCGGGAGTGTGATTACAATGACTTAAGGGCAATTCTAATTCCTCAGAGCATGATTTCAGATCATGCAGCTTTAGTGAAATTCATAGGACAGAAAACCACACTGCCAGAAGTTTGTTCTTACCTTGTTCACATGAGTTTTTATTTCTTGAAGGAACACACCTAGAAGCAAAAAGACCATATCCAAGAATTGTCAGGAAGAATGGATTTCCTTAATTCCATTCCTTTATCATTCCAGAATTTCTCTTTGTGCTGTGTCCCATTCTTCTTTAATTCTGCTTCATCTAGAAGGAATGCTGGGATAATTTGCAGAATTTAATTCTGTGCAATTTTCTGCAGTTTTCATGGCTTGCCATTCCTTTGCACTTCCTGCAAGCTATCAGCACATGCTGATCAAACACTCTCAAGAAAGCCATTCTACTGTACATGCATGTGTACAATTGCATTAAAAATTGTGCTGTGATGTACCCATGTACATTAATATTCTGGTGCATGGATAAAACACCACACTGAAATAAGCTGGATACCATTGTAAAAATCACATTAACATTTTTAGTTTTATCGGTGTGCATAGGAGGCATTACTGGGAGGAGAAAACAATTAACAATAAAAGGTGTAGCATACTGCCCATACATTGCACAAAAATTAGAAATAAAACCCATGGAAATATGGAGGATTTCTAATGAATCAGTTCCACTTCAGAAAGAAGATCTGGTTATTCAAAATTCCAAAATCCTGATAGGAATTCAGACCAAGGACCCCTATCTTGTGAAAATTCATAAACTGATGTATTATCTCTTGGTCTCATCAAGAGTGAACAAGCTGAAACTAAATCCTGACAAAACAGAAGTAATTCTGGTTGGGAAGGTGGTGATCTTGAAGGGTATTCTGCTTCCCACCTTTGATGAGGTACAGCTGATTTTTGCTGACTAGAGCCTAGGGGGTCATACTGGACCCAACATTACTTTTTGTTGTTGTTGTTGTTGTTCAGTCACACAGTCAAGTCTGACTCTTCGCGACCCCATGGACCAGATCATGCCAGGCCTTCCTGTCTTCCGCTGTCCTCTGACGTTTGCTCAATTTCATGTTCATTGCATCTATGACACTGTCTAACCATCTCATCCTTTACCGTCCCCGTCTTCTTTGACCTTCAGTCTTTCCCAGCATCAGGGTCTTCTCCAGTGAGTGCTCCCTTCTCATTTGGTGGCCAAAGCATTTGACCTTCAGTTTCATTATCTGGCCTTCCAGGGAACAGTCAGGGTTGATTTTTTTTAGGATTGACTGATTTGATCTTGCAGTCCAAGGGACTCTCAAGAGTCTTCTCCAGCACCACAGTTCAAAAGAATCTATTCTTCGGCGCTCAGCCTTCCTTATAGTCCAACTCTCGCAGCCATACATGACTACTGGGAATACCATTGCTTTGACCATGCGGACTTTTGTTGGCAGGGTGATGTCTCTACTTTTTATCATGCTGTTTAGGTTCGCCATCGCTTTCCTCCCAAGGAGCAGGCATCTTTTAATTTCATGGCTGCAGTCACAGTCTGTGCTGATCTGGGATCCCAGGAACTACTGAAGAAATAAGCTATTGCAGCTGCAAAACACACTTTCTTCCAACAGGTTAACCCAGAAGACACCCCCACTACCACCTTGACTTGGATGATCTGGCCATCTGGATCCATACCATGGTGACAAGACTAGACTACTGTAATGCAGTCTACATAGATCTTTCCTTAAAGCCAACTCAGAGATTCCAGTTGTTGCAGAATTCCACAGCTCAGCTGTTATCAGGAGCTCGGTAGAGCACATATAATAGTCCTAGTCTACAGTCCCTCCACTGGCTTTCTATCAATTACCAGGTTCAATTCAAGATATCAGCTATCACATACAAAGTCCTTCATGGCCTTGCACTGTCATATTTGCAGGATCATCTGTCTTCCTATGGTTCACTATCTAAGCAAGGTCTTCTGCAAGTGCCACCCTGCGAATGGGCAAGATCCACAACTGTCCATCCATATGCATTCTTTGTTGCAGCCCCCACATTATGGAGTGGCTTGCCTGATGGTCCAGAAGGCCCCCTCTCTCTTGGCATTGCACAAATTATGCGAAACTAAATTATTCAGGAGGGCATTCTCATACAGGTATAATGAAATGGTTCAGAAAAATGCTTTAAAGAATGGAACAGGACAGTGTATAGTATGTACTATTTATGTTATCCATAGTCCACTTTTCCCACAGGGACTCTGTTAAATGTATTACCCTTCTGTGTAATTTCTGTATAATTTAACATGTTGTGTTACTACTTATTAGGGATGGGCACAGACACGAACACTGAGCCAAAGTCTGGCCTGGATTTTGCCCAGTTCAGGGCTCGCAAACTGACGTCCGCGGAAGGCGTCTTCCTTGGATACTCACCCTGAGCTTTTCAGACAGGCTCAGGAACACATTTGGACTGATGTATGCCCATCACTTCTGGGTGGTGTCAGGCTCACCCTGGCAGGTCTACGTTACCTGGAAGTGATACAAGTACATCACCAATGTGCTTGTATCTCTTTCAGAAAATGTGGGCATGCCAGAGGTCAGGGCCCAATGCCACCCAGAAGTGGCAGGTGCATGTTGCTTCTGGGTAACATGGGCACATTGGTGCGGGGCCTGATGCCACCCAAACTGGTTCTATTCAGGTGGGGGTTTGGGCTCAAGAGTTCAGTCCAGGGTTTAGTCCAGGGCTGCCTGGCTCCCGAGCTCCAGCCCAAACCAGGATTTCCAGTCTGTGCCCATCCCCACTACTTATGCTTTGTTTCAGATTTCTGTAATCCTCCTAATCCTATTACACTGCTTATTGGATGTCACATCCTGTTGATTGTATTGACTTACACTATGTAATCCACCCGGAGTCTCTGTGAGAAAGATGGATTGCAAATAACATAAGTAAAAATAAATAAATAAGCAGTCATCTTTTAGTGGGTTATGGGAAAATATGGAAATGGTAAGATTTGAACTAACCCTAACAAAATTTCCACAGTGATCTGCTTTTTATGATTAGGTAAAAAGAAGAGTGAGGATTGTGACCATATCAATGAGAAGGTGAAAAACAGGATTTGTGAAGTTAGGTTTCTTCAGTTTAATTAAAGACTATTTTTAGCTTTCCTGATAAGGATGGTGCCACATGAAGTAAGGGGAGGAAGGAGAACCATGTATATTTTAGAATGCCTGACATTCAAGGAGTCTTTTAAAAGCAAAGCTAAAACACATTTGGAAAGCAGAGTAAAAATACCAGCCAAAATGTTTTTCTTCGTCAATTCCTTTTCTGCAGTCAACTAGACAGAGCATCCAATTTTAGTAATATCTAAAGCTTTCTGTGGGCAGTTCAGCAATAGCAAATAGGCCTTGAAGCCTTTGCACAACTGTTGGTAGTTGTCATCTTTTGACATTAAATGAGACTCCCCATTGAGTATGATTTAAAGAAACCCCAATGGGGATTGTCACAAAAAATGTGGCTCAGCCATTTCTGGAGTTGCACAGGTGCATAGTGCTATCAACCCATCACATCCCTGAAGATGTTCTCTGCTGGAACTAATCAAAAGAACTAGTAGGGTGTCTCCCTCAACTTGACACAACTGTTGGAACCATCTCCCTTTGTAGTGGCTGGGGAAGGGCATGGAGGAACATATGGCAAACTATCTTTTAGTGCAGTGATTCTCACACTTCATGAAGTGGAATCCACCTATAAACTTGTTTTCATTTTCAGGACCCACATGCCAAAGTAATTCCTCCCCACGATGTTCTACTCGGAACATCAAATGCAAACATTTCACACCAGTTAACACTGAACAAGTTTCACTGTTCATTTCCAGTATTTAAAAGTATATAGCTTTAGGCAATGTAGGCTGGAGGGAGCCTGATTGTTCTAACAGCAGTTGAGGAACATCTCTCCCTGCACCCACAAATACTTAAGACCTGAGCATGCTCAGGGGCATAAGCCAAAGGTCTTTTGTCCTCTGGCTTTTAGAAGATATGCTAGGAGAGAGAAGTTCTGTTGTGCACTCTTGTTTATTTCCCCCCCCCTTTAGTATTGCAAGTCACTTTGGTTGCCCATTAGGGAGAAAAACATCCTACAAACAAACAAAAATACTGAGCAACTGGCTGCTATTTCATGGCTATTTTGCATATTATGCCACGAGAAGTTCAAGTTTACTGTCCAACATTCCAAAGTCTCCTCTCCCTGTCCCATCTTTCTGGCCTAGCAACCTACCTCCTACAGAATCATGACCCTCTTTGAGAACTGCTGACTTAATGGGTGATTACTCAATCAAGAGAAAACAGGTCATTGGGAATGCTGAACTCTGACTGCATCACACAATGAGGCTGCAATGCTGTTTACAGTCATTTGTTTAATGGGTTTTACTTTATTTTGCAGATAAAGATAACATCCAAATCAGCTTTCAGAATAAACACACTCTAACAGTGCAATGAAACCGTTCTAACCTTTATAAACTCCACAAAAATAATTGCAAAGGAAACTCTTTCCTTCATCACATGTCATTAAAAGCATGAGTGAACAAAAGGGTCCCAGCCTTTCATGTAAAAAAAAAGAAAAGATAAAGCAGGTATAGAATGAGCAAGTTCAGCTGGGGAATTCAGTAATTAGGTACCACCACAAAGGGATGCCTTTTCTGCAGAAAACACCCACTGAAGTTCAGTGGGTCTCCCACCCACAGAGGAAAACTTCTGAAACCAATCCTAAATTTTGGGTTAGTTTATACAGGATTTAATGGTGCTTAATCCAGTGCTAGATTGACTTTAGGGCTTGTTACAGTATTGTTGTTTTTCAGTTGGTGAAGTGAGTGCCTGTAGCTAAGAGGTGGTTAGAATTTCACTAAAGAAGAGCTTTCAAGCTCAGAATAAGATTTCAATTAGGAGGGATGCTTCAAGGGGATTCCTAAAGTCTGGATTCCAGAGCCAATAAGAACAAGGCTTGAATAGGTATCAGCAGTTGATTGGATGGAACCTTTGAGAGAGGGTATATAAGTGGCAGTTGAGAGAAGAAGTGGGACAGATGGAAGCAGTTAGAAGGCAACTGAAAGGCAGAAGATTGTCAGGAAGATGGTTATCTGCTGAGGCCTTCTGGGAGCTGGGCAAGACAGAGGCTGAAGGCCAGAAGGAAAAGCAGGAGAAAGAGTACAAGCAGGTTAGGAAGAGGCTAGAAGTTCTGTGATTGTGAGTCTGCCCAATGAAATAGGAAGAGTGCCTCAGCAGGACTGGAGGGAAGACCGGGAAGTACTAGGACAGTCCTATTCCAGCATCAAAGAGTAGCTGCCAGTTTAAATTAGGACACAGTCTAGCAGTGAATTTCTGAAGTACTGACACGGGTGGAGGAAGATGGAAATCAGCCTTATATTTTAGTAGGAAGTGTGACTTACCTTGCAAACAGTCCTTTAGTGAGGGACAGAGTGGATTGAATATTTGATCTGCAGTTGTTCAAAAATAAATTTATATACTTTCCCCTGTGTAAGACTTAAATCTTTATTCCACAGGGACCTGACCTGACTGACAGACAGCCTGATGAGGCTTTAAACCTTTGGGGTCTTATCGGGTTATCACAGCCAGTATATTATATTCAGAAATACACTGGGTATACTTGAGATAAAATTAAATACTCTAGGGAAATGAGTTACCTTTGTGGTGGAACAATCATGCTCTAACTACAGGCCTTATCTCACCATGCCTTCCAAGGTATCTAGGTCCCAGTGGCTGCCCAAAGTCTCTGTCTGGTATGTGCCACCCACCTCGTTTTAGCAAGACCAGGAGGGGCTTTTCTGCCTCTCTGTTCAGCTGATGCCAACATATGGCCTTTGTAGGAACTGCCCACTGAGAGATCTATGGCTTCTTGCACTGTTCTGAGGCCTCACCTTTGGGTCTCCCACTGTCCAACACCTGATTACCATGGGGACTACTTACTGCCATGTGCTATACTGAAGGACTAGCCATTCACCAACTGACTGCCCCCCTTCCAGGTGCTCCTTTATAAAATAGCATGCCCATAACAACAGAGATCTAAGGTGGTACAGAGAACTGCTATCAGCATTAGAGTTTATGAAACATTTATTAAAAAGAAAATGTCCACATGCATAATCTCAACACAGCAACAGACTGAGCAAGAGATCCAAATGAAAAAGGTAAAACTCTGTCCCTCCCTCTGTACATACCCTAGTGTTTCTTAGTATAAGGCAGACTCCTTAGCTTAAAAGGTTATATTTGTTCTAAAGGGTTCCCATTACCTTGAACCTTCTGCTCAGGTTTGCAGGCCAGCACATGGCAATAGCCACCTTCTACAGACCTTAGGTAAGAGTTTGCTTATGATCAGTTTCTTTTTAATAAGTACTGTATAACTTTGGATGCTGGTAGTGGTTCTCTGTACCACAAGAAATCCACCATCTTGGGCATGCTATTTTAAAAGGAGCACCAAGGGGGAGGCCAGCAGATGGCAAGTGGGTATTCCTCCAGGGGTGCACAAGGCAGTAGGCAGTAAACTGTCCCTGTGGTTACCAGGCAATGGAGAGCAGGAAAAACCTAGGCAAAGCATTACAACTTGGAAGGGAAGCTGGGAGTCCTGACCCTCCCAGCAGGCAATTCTTTACAAAAGTTACCCAAGAGCAAAAGGAAAGCCTCTCCAGGTCTTGAAAAAACCTTGGAGTGCAAGGTGGGATAGGGCCTGCAGGCTGGAACAGGCCCTTCCACCACAATAACACATGGCAATAAACAAACCTGGTGTTGTGGTCACACATGTCAGAAAAAAAGAGGGGAAGTGAGGCTATTTCCTCCAGAGGGATTTGACCCACAGTTGTGCGATCACACAGTCCTTGGAAGCTGCGGGCACAGCCTGCCACTGCGTGATCAAACACAACCACGGGTGAGTCAGGCTTTTCTTTTTCTTTTTGCCGTTTGTTTCCAATGGACTTAAATGAAGAATCGATTAATTGCATCTCTGCACTGAGGGCTCCCTATGGAGTTTGTAATGACGCGCATACTGCGAAGGGGGGGGGACAACGGCATGGAGTTGGGATGGCCTGATCAGACCATCTCAATGCCATGAGAGCGCACTGGAGTGATCAGACAGGGGAAAGTCCGTCCGCAGCCCATCGCAACCAATTTTCTACTGGATTTTCCCTGGTGTCTTTTAACTCCACTTCTGTGGCGGAGCAGAACGGGTTGCCAACAGCTGCGGAGCACTTCCCAGATGTTGTCTGATTGTGCCCTTTAAATCCGTCTGGTATTCACACCTATGGTCGGTCTAATTGTGTGTATGATTGTGGCCTGGGTATTTCCAGATGATGGATAAGAATGACCATGTCATTTCTGTACAAAAGAGGATGGATCTGGGGCACTAACCAAAGCTGATGGAAGACACTTGTCATAGCACTTGAGCACTCTGTCACAGAGAGGGACAGCAAGCTTTAACTGCAGCCCATTTAGAACAGAAGGACTAGGAGTGCCATCCTGTTCCACAAATCATGGCTCATGTGTCCCCAGGAACAACAACAAGAACAACATGAGTGAAGTCCAAATGAGGATGAAAAACTAAAATATTTATTGCAATAAGCAGGAAAACAGTGTTAAGCAATAAACTGCCTGCAAAGTCAAACTGCTTTCTGGTTCAAATAAGGAAAGGCAGAAGGTTATATACCCAAAATGACACAGGCAAAGGTAACAGTATACAGAAACATTCATTGGTCACAGGTAAAGGGGCATCATTTGAGTTGGCATACATTTATTGCCTGACCCCAATGAGGGGTACTGTTACATTGTATTTTAATTGATTACTTGACAAGGAACAAAAAGGTCCTCTTTGACCATAACCAAGGACTCTTCATAACCAAGCAAAAAGACGCATTCTTAGATAAGGGGCAAGAATCACTCCTTCACCCAGACTCCTTGGAACCTTTTATCAAAATACAGGTAGAGCACATGAACCTTCCACCAGAAGTATAGCAAGAAGCTAGGCAGATCCATCCATTCATTTTCAAGTCCATCCTCCTCTGCTCTATTAGTGCTACATTCAAGGCCCATTAGTATTGCTAGACAGCTGCTCTTGCCAGAGGCACAGATAAGAAAATAATGTGTACTTGTTCTGCTTACACAAATCTGGTTCATACTCTGATCAGCTTACTAAATATTGGCTATTACTTCTAATATTCATACTATGGAGCTGCAGGTGTAAAGTTATATGCAAAGTCAAATCAAATTAATATGAAAATTAAATCATCATTCCCTTTGTCAGTTCCACAATCCTAAGAACACTTTTCTGGGAGTAAGCTCCATTGAACAGACTTGAGTAGGATTCTGAGTAGACCTGTTTAGGATTACTCTCCTAGTGATCACTTACTGGCAGCAGGATTCAAGCCCAACTTAACCCTTTCCAAGCAGCTATTCATACTATCAGGATATAGATTTACTAACACAATCTTTAAAATTCATCACACATCAACAATACAGCAAGCAACATAGTTTAAATAAGATGTTAAAGCATAATTTGAAAAGAATATACATAACACAAACTAAATGCTTGAAGAAAACCAATCACCACATTCTCATCTGCTACTGTTTCGTAGATA
>NW_015169812.1:63309-68526 GCF_001447785.1 Gekko japonicus | reverse complement strand
AGCCATATAACATAGTGGTTGCTATTAAAATGACTTTGTTCAAAATGACCACCATCAACTGCAGCAGGCTCTGCAACACTGTAGATAGAAGCACACCAAAGTATGCTGTGATTGCTGTCAACTACTAATCTCTATGAACCAACTAGTAAATTGCATGGCTCAAGAAGCCTTGCTTCAGAATAACAGTGTTGAAGAACTGACACTGCCCGCAGAGTCATGCTGTAATAGAATACCGTCTAATTGTATTTTCCTTTTACTGCTTTCCCTTTTGCTGCCACCACCACCAAAATTGCACAGAATTCTATTTTCGGATCTTGTTTGATTGGGTTCCTTTCAATCTTTAATCCCAACTGGGCAACTTTGTTACTTATTTCTTTCTTATTGTGCTTAAACTCAGCTTTGGTTCAGAGTGACTCTGTTTTACATGTTTCCTGCTCTATCTCAAAAAGTGAGTGACTCATGATAGCTTTGGAACGTCAAATGTAGAATTCATTCCTCAATGTACATACCAAGTTTGATGGCTCTTTCTTAATGCTAAAGGGAGCTATCAGATCACAAACAGCCAGAAATTGCAAGACAAATGAAAACAAAGGCCACACTTCTCCAGGCACACTTTAAAACTGTTTTTATAGTCTGCCTCTAGCCTGAGAACTATTGTATAAGAATCTTTTAAAGTTGTTTTATGCTCTTGGCAGGGATTTTAATATAGGAGGTTTAATTGTTAGAGTAACATTTATGGTTTAGATTCTTCTTATGTTTTACTTTGTAAGCTGCCTTGAGCAGATTCTCTGCAGAGGTAGCTTAGAAACTTTCTAAATTAATGCATAACATTTATTATTATAGATATGAGGAGCACATACATGTGCTGCTTCTGTCCCTCTGAAATGTTTGTAAGCTGTCATGCGTGGAAGTCAGAATGGCAGATCTGCTATGCTACAGAAAGAACAAGTACAACCACTAGAACATAAGTGTGATTGAATGCTCTAATGCCAGCACTGGTGTTTGGCTGGAGAAGGACAGGGATGTTTTATTTCAAGGAAAATCTTTCTCCCCTCCCCCAATTTCTTTGAATAACAAAACTGAGAAATAGCCCACTGGGCTAGTTAAAATTATTCTTGTGCTTTACTTATATAAGTACAGATTTTTTAAAAAAAACACTAGGTGCATCTTAAGTACAGCTCTTAACAGATGAAACAGCTTCCTTCAGCACAACTTTCCTGCCAATTGACTGGCTCCTGCCAGCCTCCTGAGGTTTCCTGTAACCATATTGCCAAGAGGGAAGAGATGTCTTCCCGTTCGTGGGGAGGGCGGGGTATAAATACAAAAATTTAAAAATTTTAAAAAATAAAAACTAGTCTTCCTTTGAGAAGGCAAACATTTGTATTGGCAGGCTGGTAAGTGAGTGTATCTCATTTAACGTCAAGTTACTGGGATTATGTTTTGAAATGCATGTTATTTCTGTCCAGTATATTTGTTTGGTATTTTGACAGTGTGCATTAGGGCTTAATATCTTCTTTTGAGCAAGACCTGAATATTCCCCCAAAAGAAGCCTTGGGTCTCGAATCTCAGTTGTAGCATAGTAACCATGGTGATTTTGGATACCACTCCTGGACATGGTATGTTGTGCTTAATTCAATACTGTTCTCCAAGATATAACCATTAGAGGCTTTGTTTCAATACACCATATGACCTCCAAAACTTTTTCCATTCACAGCTGTATATCACAATATGAAACTATTTATTACCTTTTTGTGACACTCTCCAGTAGTCATGATTTAAAAAATGGTCCCAGAAGCTGATGGCAGGCCTGTCCATACCTTTCACACTTAGAAAAAGGAATTAACAGGACTCACCACATCATTGGTGAGAATGTAACTTGAGAGATGAACAGCAAGAAGAGAAGGTCCTTCCTGGAAATAATCTACTATTTGTTAAGTCCAATACCAAATACTTTTGTGGAGGGTTGTTGTTTTGTCCTGTAGGTAGTGGTCCCACAACAAATATTCTCCGGGGAAGGGCTGTCAA
This sequence comes from Gekko japonicus, assembly GCF_001447785.1. Taxonomy (NCBI): domain Eukaryota; kingdom Metazoa; phylum Chordata; class Lepidosauria; order Squamata; family Gekkonidae; genus Gekko; species Gekko japonicus. The sequence goes on along the minus strand of NW_015169812.1, from coordinate 66,501 downwards.
CTCTCAGGATAGCAGTGGCTATGAAGGCCATTCTTCTGTCAGTGGTCTTGACTCAGCAGGCTTGTCTCCAACTTGGGTACAGGCTTTATGTTCCCATCATTCAATATCCCAGCTCCGCTCCCCTCTTCCAGTCTCATTGAGTTACCTTATACTGAGGGAATGTTTACTACTGGTCATGCCAGCTCCCACGGGGCTACTTCCCCACGCTGATCAATGGGGTCAGTGGTAACACTGTGTGGTGCACTCCCTATATTTGATCTGCTTTTTGCTCTCACATTCACCTGACTGTTGCAGAATGCTTTTTTTCATTAAATGTATGGGCTTCCTATGGTACAGTGCTACTAAGCTCTAAAGACTCATTGTTAAACATCTGATTTCAGCAGTTTATAGGAAGAATGCTAGCACATAGTAAATTAAAGTTTCAGTGCACAGAATTCTTTTAAAGTCTAATGCAGTATCAATACACCTATTTCTCAACCCCATCTGTGGATATGTGAACCAAGAGACTGAAGCTATGACCAGGTCTTTCCACAAACCTAAGAAATGCCTCAGGTTTGCAGAAAAATCTGAAATCAGGGGAATGTTCATTTCCAGGAATATTTTGATCTCCCAGTCCACTCCTCCCACCCTGGAAGGCCTGAGTCCAGGCCTAGCAGCAACCACCAGACAGCTGCTCATCCAGTTGTGGCAGTGGCTGCCTAAAATAATGCCATACAGTTCACCTGGGCCCAGCAGAAGCCTCCACTCAACTTGTGTGACGTGGCCAGGCCCAGCACTGGCCACGACACAACTCACCTCAGCAACTTGCCATCACATGATTTTTGCAATTTGGCCAGACTTTTCCCATGAAGGGGCTTTCAGGAGGAGGAGAAGATGGAAAGCTGAGAATGGTTACAGCATTTGACTAGAATCTAGGAGAATCAGGTTCAAATCTCCACTTGTGCCAGGAAAGCTTGCTGGGTGACCGTGGGCCAGTCACTCTCACTCAGCCTAATCTACCTCACATGGTTGTTGTGAGGATAAAATGGAGGAGAGGAGAATGATGTGAGCTGCTTTGGATCCCCATTGGGGGAGAAAGGCAGGGTATAAATGAAGTAAATAAATAGAGCTGATGACTGAGGAGACAGGTAAAAGGAAGGTTAGTTGGTGAGTGAGAAGGAGAGAAAGAAGCAAGGAAAGGATATGGGAGTTGCCATGCGGAGAGAAAGAGGAAATGGTGTGATTAAAGGGGTGCTGGAGAAACTGAAGTGACCATTGCAAGTCCTTGTGGGATTCACACTTGTATAATTCTATAATTCTAACATACCATATATAACCCGGGTAGCAGCAATTCTAAGGGCAGGGCTCCCCCCCCTTCTTTGCCTGGTAAATTGGGCAGGTGCACTGTTCCTGAATGGGGGGGGGCGGGAGAATGGAAACAAAATTTATGGGCAAGCATATAAGCACTGAGGACCAAGTCAAAATATATATACCAGAAGGTAATATACAGTATGTAGGTGAAGCATAGCTTTGCATGGTAATTATATATTTTGTATTTCACAAGCTCAGGTTTTCTGCACCTTCAGGAAATATCAGAATTTTAAAAGACTATAATATTATTTTTATAGTAGCATTTTACCACTTCAGGAAAATAAGGTATAATTGATTTGGTGTTTATTGATCTTCTGTGTAATGCATAAGAATTATTAGACATGTTATTTGTTTCTCAATTGCAATCAACCCAGTCTGTTTACATGGGATGGTTGTTTTGAATCAATCAGGCTTCTACAGTCCAAACTATGTTCCAATTAATTTGAACAGGAAAAGAAATCTCTCTTTAGGCTTGTACTGCCATATTGTACAAGTTCTGTTTTCTTGTGTTTAAAAACTGCTTTTTGACAAGTTTCAGAAAGAACATTGCTGCCAGAATAAGTAAATGTGCAGAAGAATAGAATGAAGGAAGATCTTAGTGTGAAGGAAGGGCTTTTAACACACATCTGCTGCCCTGAAAAACCAAGAATGTGACAAACATGTTTTCAAACCATTTTACCACACCAATTTGTATCTGTCATATACTTCAACCATCACTATTTAGCAGGGACATCTCCTATTTTCTGGTTCCTGACTCCGGTGAAACGTTATACTTCCCCCTATTTTATCTTCACTGATCCTGGGTGCAGGTTGGGATGAAACACAGAGACTGAGCTGAGCAGAAAATTGAACTCAGGATTCCCCTGTCCAAGTGTGACATGCTCTGTATTTGAGATTAAAGAATTGCATTGCAGCTATTCTAGAAGGATAGCTAGACTGTTCTGTTAAATGTTCTTAGGACCCGGTCACACTGAGAATTTGCCACACAAAAGGCACGAATGCTGGGCAGATTTTCAGGGTGTGATCACACCGCAACATCTGGCAAGTGTAGTGCACCCATGGCCAACCCATGGTGTGCCACCGAAGATGTGCAGTTAAAAAGTACCTGCAAAGATCTACTAGCAAATGGTTTGCCACGGGCAGCAGACAGACTCATTCGGTATGATCGTGCCGGTGCACGCCTATTCCCTCCAGCCGTCCTCTTTGCAGCGCGTGCCAAAGAACATAACCCCGGTGCGCCGCCATTGCGTCTGATCGCATAATGGTGGATCAGAATGCGACAGCACAAATAGCCATGCCCCCCGGCATTTTCTGGCACATGTGGCCGGGGCCTTAAATTGTTTAATCCTTTTTTAAAAAAATAAATATTTTTATTAATTTTCCCCAATCACCCACACCCAACAAATCATTATATGACAAATAAACTATCAGTAGTATTTACAGAGACGGGCATACAGCCATGTGTATTCCTCCTAAAATTTCCTAGTAACTTAGTTACATTTCCATTCAAGTAATCTTTTCCATTTCTTATTATAGATTTCCTCATCTTTCCCTTTTAATGTATTTGATAATTTATCCATCTCAGCGATTTCAAACCATTTTTCAATAACTTCTAGTTTGTCTGGAATTTTCTCACTTTTCCAATATCTGGCATAACATATTCTGGTGGCAGTTATACAATATAATAACAATGTTTTCTCTTCTTTACCCCTTACACCAGGAATAATATTCAAAAGGAAGATTTCTGGTTTTAATGGTATTACAAGACCCATAATTTCTACTATCCAGTTTCTAACTTCCTCCCAATATTTCTTAGCTTTAGTGCATGCCCACCACATATGG
>NW_015169812.1:31242-61661 GCF_001447785.1 Gekko japonicus | reverse complement strand
TTTCCAATTTGTTTGTTAAAGATCTGATAAAATTCTGTAGGCAGTCCATCAGGTCCCGGTGTCTTCCTTATTTTTAATTTCTTAAGGACCGCCATTATCTCCTCAGAGGTAATTGGTGTGTTCAGTTCATTTTTTTGTTCTGCTGTAAATTTTTTCTTATTGTAATTATCTAGAAATTTTTCTATTCCTTGTATATTTTGTTCCTTCTGCGCGTATAAATTTTTATAGAAGCCCTCTATAATATTTTCCATCTCTTTTGGCGAGAAACAACTATCTCCTCGCTCGTTCTTTAACATTTTTATCTGCTTCTTTTCTTTGTCTCTCTTCAACCTATATGCTAGCCACCGGGAAGGCTTATTCCCTTTTTCAAAGAATTGTTATTTTGCGTACTTTAACTTCTCTGCCAATTCTTGTATTAATAAGGTATTCATTTGATGATGTAACGCCATGATCCTAAATCTTAATCGAGCAGAATTTGGTAACTTCTTCAGAAGATCTTCTTCTTTCTTAATATGTTCTACTAACTGTTTGTATTTCTCCTGTTTTTGTTTTTTCAACCAGATTTCCTGTCTTATGATTCTTCCTCTTGTTTAATCCTGTTAACAGCCAAAATCCTCTGCTTCAGAAACCAGCGCAGGACATTATAAATGAAAAGACTGCAGAATAAATCAATTCAGCATACCACAGTCAGTGGGAGGGAAGCCTGCAATAGTGACTACATTCAAGGTTAGACCAGGTAATGATCCTAAAAAGGAGAATACATGTACATTGCAAGACCATATAAGTGCCTCTATTTTCAGTTGTAAAATACACTGGAATAGTAGGTCACAGAGCCAACCAGAGGGGGAGTGATCTTGGACTTGATTCTGAGTGGGTCTGAAGACCTGGTGAGAGATGTAGAGGTTGTTGCAACATTTGGGAGCAGTGACCACAATGCTATTAAGTTCAGCATTCAGGTCACAGAAAGTCCCTAATGCAGTATCAATACCTAATTCTCAACATGTCCCATCTGTGGATACTTAAACCCTAAAGGCTAAAACTGTAACATTTGATTTTAAAAGAGGGAACTTTGCAGAAATGACTGGGATAGTTAAAAGGAAGTTGAAAGGGAAAAACAAGAGAGTGAAATCCCTAGAGGATTCTTGGGAGTCATTTAAAACCACACTAACCAAAGCCCAAATAGAATGGTGTTAACAATGCAAGTCCAGGAAGTACAGGAAGCTATAAAAAGTAAAGAGGCTTCTTTTTAAAAAGTGGAAGGTCTGCCTCAATGAATTGAACAGGAGGGATCACAGGCTTTGAAAGGCAAGTCAATAATTCAGCATGCAAAAAGAGATTTTGAGGAGTAGGTTGCTAAAAGCATTTTTAAAAAATATATCTGGAGCAAAAAAACAGTCAGAGAAAGAATAAAGGGATGGCTAAAGGAAGATGAGGTGATGGCAGAGAAGCTAAATGACTTTTTAACTTCTGTATTCACTGTGGAAGGTGTGGGGCGTGTACTCATGCCACAGTCACTGTTTTCAGGAATGGAGTCTAAAGAACTGAACTAAATTTCCAGTCTATGGATTGGCGATGGCAGTTGCTCTCCCCAGAGCTTGAGGAGGCGATTAGCACACCATCGGTATGGAGGGGTGCCACCTCAAGTGGCACTCCCACTGAGTCTTTGTGAAAGGCTCCAGGCCAGAGAGCTTTGAGGGTTAGCCTCTTCGAAGGCTTGCTGCCAGAGAATCTAGGCTTCCCTCCACTTTGACGGTCCTGCAGATGAGTGGCCTTAGGGCACAAGGTAACCCGACCAGGACGAGCGGGGGAGACGGAGCAAAACAACGATTGATGTGAACGAGGTCAGGAATGTGACTGTGACGACCCCTTTACTGGGGAGGTCTGGTTTCCCTTTAAAAGTGTACTTTATATTTTTCTCTACTGGGTAATCCGGCTGCCACCAGGAAATTTAAGGCTTTCCAAACCTTTATAATATAATATTCATCACTGGGTAGGTATATCGAGGGTTTAAGCTTTCGAGGAACTATGTGGTCTGAGGAAGGATTCTTTCCAGAGCTGGTATACTTGAATGAAATAGGATTTATTTAAAGAAAGCATAAATACGAAGGTAGAACCACGTAACTAGTAAAGTAGGTATAACACCCAGTCTGCTCCCTACTGACAGGGATTTTTCCTTAGGTAACTTTGTAACACCTTTTCCTTCAGGCCATATACGGTTACCGTTTCTTTATACTTCAACTTTTCATAACACACACAAGAAGGTCTCTCCTTCAGACCCCAGAACTAAACTCATCCCAGACAGGGATGGGTCTCACTCCTCTCATACACAGAACTTCTGCTTCTCTCACAAAAATCAGAAATTAACTGATCTTCATCAACTGTCATATATAACTGACCCTCTTGACAGACATATCTGCTCATCCACACAGAATCATTTCCAAAAACCCTCCCCCTCTCTGTCACTCACCAATCACACCACTTGCTTGTTTCCACTAATCTAGACTATCATACAGCCATGCATCCAAACTTTTAAAGTCACACAAACACAGTTAAACATGAAATCGTTACATATCCCCCCTTGTCCTTTAAGCAGAACACATCTCTTTGTCCAAAGGGATGGGTGTAGCTTCTTCTGGCTTCTTAAAGTTCTGATAGTCTTTAACTGCAAGTTCAGTTCAGTTCCTTCTTCTTGGTTGCCATAAATGTTTTTGTGGGTTCCTTAACTCACAGTCCCACTCTGCTGGGGTGTTGTTCTCCTCTAAGTGATGCCCTCGTTTAGGCTGATGTCATCTCTGGGATTTCCAAAATCAGCTGGGCTGAGGTCATCTCCGCTATGTTGTTGTTTGTTTTTACTGTTTCCACTATCTGGAAAATGGTCCACAAGATGTGCGTTTCTAGTTCTGATGAGACAATGTTCAGGGTCTCTGTCTGGATTATACTCCAAAGCATTGCTACAAATCAGATCAATTTTAGAAATAATTGCTGAAAGATCCATTGGCTGCTTGATAACTGTCACATAGTCTTGTACTTTGTGCACATCAATTGGTTTTGCAAAGACTCTGAAACGTTTGTCCATGGCAAGTCTGTAAGTAACATTTCTTAAGAAAACACAAAGTTCATATAAAGTGTCTTCTCCTTGCTTCTCAAGCTGTTTGACCTCTGTCAGCTGCCGTAGTTCAAGGTATGTTGCTTCTGGTAACACTTCCCAATTCTGCAAAACTGCCTTCCTTTTTGCTACAAGAGGTTCAGTAGTCTGGCAAGGAATTAAAACTTCAGATAATGTTTTTCTTTCGTTAGAGTTAACATTTGTTTCAGTTATTCCATCATCAATTTCTTTTTGCTCCTTCTGCAATGCAATGTCTTCCTTTAACACTGTAATTTGAGCTCTACTTCCCTTTGCTTCCACATCTTCTCCCAGTAAAATGGATTCACTTTGCAGCTTCTCAGGATTTTCTTTAGCAGGATCAAATAGGTTTATCTTGGAATTCTCAGCTACAACTCCACTGACTTCAACTGTCCCTTTTGTATCTACAGGGGTATCAGTATTAGTCTCTTCAGCATGCACATTTTCTAATTCTTCATAGCTAGCTTTTTCTGCTGCAATTTCCTTAGCAAAATAGTCTGTCATCCAGACACCAAACGGCTTAATGGGCATCTCTTCCTGAGGCATCAGGCTTCTAATTTTTTTCTCTGTTTCAATAAGTTTGGAACTTTCTTTAACACTGACAGGAGTATGGGAATCCTGCTCTCTCTCTGTCCCTGAAAATGTATCAAATTTGTTTGTTGCCAATATACCTAGAGGCTTGTTTTCTGGGCCTGTTGGTTTGCCTTGAGGAAAATCTTTTGAGTCTGTATATTTTTGAATCCTTGCCTCTTTATATTCCGCACTAACAACTGGTTTATCTGAGGGAAATGTGTTGTAGATTTCAGCAGGGTTCCCTCTGGCATCTACATTTTTCTCCAAACAATTTTTTAAGAAGTATTTTGGCATAACTTGAGGAAACTCATGTTTAAATTCAGGGTTTCTCTCTTTCCTTTTTTCTTCAAGTCTCCTTCTTTCTATTTGTAATCTTTCTGCTTCCAACTGTAACTCCCTTTCTCTAAGAGCGTTTGTCATTTCTAATTCCTTATTTTTAAGTGCAGTTGTCTGTTCTATTTCCTTATTTTTAAGTGCAGTTGTCTGTTCTATTTCCTTATTTTTAAGTGCAGTTGTCTGTTCTATTTCCTTATTTTTAAGTGCAGTTGTCTGTTCTATTTCCTTATTTTTAAGTGCAGTTGTCTGTTCTATTTCCTTATTTTTAAGTGCAGTTGTCTGTTCTATTTCCTTCTCTCTAAGTGCAGTTTCAACCTTCCAATTTTCCATTTCTCTATCGCTATTTTTTCTCAAATACTCCAAATAGTCTGGATTGGGGTTATATATTCTCTCCCTCTCACGTTTGCCAGCATCTACCGCATTCTGAATCAAGCTAGCTCTCATCTGTTCTGTACCTCTTCCTTCATGAGGTAAATTATCGAGGGTTTAAGCTTTCGAGGAACTATGTGGTCTGAGGAAGGATTCTTTCCAGAGCTGGTATACTTGAATGAAATAGGATTTATTTAAAGAAAGCATAAATACGAGGGTAGAACCATGTAACTAGTAAAGTAGGTATAACACCCAGTCTGCTCCCTACTGACAGGGATTTTTCCTTAGGTAACTTTGTAACACTTTTTCTTCCAGGACATATATGGTTACTGTTTCTTTATACTTCAGCTTTTCATAACACACACAAGAAGGTCTCTCCTTCAGACCCCAGAGCTAAACTCATCCCACACAGGGATGGGTCTCACTCCTCTCATACACAGAACTTCTGCTTCTCTCACAGAAATCAGAACTTAACTGATCTTCATCAACTGTCATATATAACTGACCCTCTTGACAGACGTATCTGCTCATCCACACAGAATCATTTCCAAAACCCCTCCCCCTCTCTGTCACTCACCAATCACACCACTTGCTTGTTTCCACTACTCTAGGCTATCATACAGCCATGCATCCAAACTTTTAAAGTCACACAAACACAGTTAAACATGAAATCGTTACAGTGACCAACAATGAACGTGAGTTCTAAGTAAATCAACTTTGATAAACGGCACCCCCGTGGGAAAAGCGGAGTGCAAAGAGGGACGCCTCTGAAGCACAAGGACAGATAAACGCAGCGAAGGGGGAGTGGGAGGAAACAGACAGCGTGTGTATTTTGAGAGACTTACTTGAGTGCAAATAGCAAATTGACGAGTGCTTCGAGCCCGGTAGAAGCGGTTTGAAAGTGCAAACAAAGTTGAAAAATGGTGGCATCACAAGGAAAGTTTAAAGCGAAGCCTCAGAGTCCGAGGCTGGAAGAGGGAGCTGACGTCATGAAGCTGTTAGCGGATATGCTCAAGCCAGTGATGGATCAGCTCGATGATATTAACGAGCAACTGTCCTCGATAAATCAAAACTTCGCTTCACAACAGTGACAGCTGGCAGAAACAGGAAAAAAGTGGAGCTGGTGGCTGAGAAAATTACAGAGATAGACACCTCAAGCAAGAAGATGAAGAAAAGAATGGGTGAAGTGGAAATGAAACAAAATCTTCAAGAAAATCGTTTGTTGCAGCTGCAAATGGAAAAGGCTAATATGATTCTCAGGTTCCAGGGGGTTCCTGAGATAGAAAAAGAAGATTTGAAAAAGACTCTGGGTGAGATTATCGCCCCAGTGACAGGCTTGCCAGCGGAGGAAATAATAAAAGACATGGAGACAGCTTATAGGGCTTACTCCGATTATATTAAAAAATAGCTTGCCTGGAGATATTGTGGTGAGATTTGCAAGAAGACAGACCAAAGATGCTATACTAAAGGCAACTTCAGCAACTCCACTGAAATTTGGGAATACAATTATCAAGACTTTAAAAGACATTCCATTTGAAATTTGTCAGAAGAGAAAGAACTATAAGGAGTTAATTACTTTTCTTCAAACAAACGGTATACAGTACAGGTGGGTGATTTTTGAAGGTGTCATCTTTAAAATCAACGATAGAAGGGAGAAGATAGACTCCATCTGCAAAGTCAAAGAATTCTTGAGATGTCAGCTGGGATCAGGGGAAGACTCTAAAGAGGAAGAAACTAAGTCAAGTGACTCAGCTGCCTCGGGAACGGATGAGGACTCTGCTGCAGAAGCGGGTGCGGGAGTAATTAAAACTGTATATAATTTTAGAGACAGAAAGCCGAAGTAAGGGCAGAAGGACTCTGATAAATGGCCCTTTGAAACAAAGAAGATGATCAGAAAGTTCTCTCATAATAATTAATTTACTAATACAGAACAATGTGGAAAACAAGAACTCTACAAGTATATTGTTTTATTAACTCTTTTAATACTAATATTAAGTTTAACATAAAGGGGGTCTTCCCACTCTTGGGTTTTTAGTTAGTGTGGGTATCTTTTCTTTATCCATAGTTGTAGTTCCCCTTCCTATATTATTCTTTGTAGTTTGTAGTCATATTGAAAAAATAAAAATACCCCTCCGACGAGGCCCTCCACTCAAACCGCTGCTGCCGCGAGAGTTGGGCTTCTGAAATTAAGCCAATGCATTAGGAATTCACCCTTGACTCATCTCTCCCTGTATATGCCCTGAAGAGCCTTGGGCAATTCTGTCCAGTACCATTCAGTGGTCCTCAGCCCAAAAGATGTCCACCTTCCCTGACCAGAGCCAGGGCTTTTTCTGCCCTGGCTCCAGCCTGGTGGAATATGTTCCCAATTTATATCAGAGCTCAGAGGGATTTGTTGCAGTTTCCACAGAGCCTGTAAAATGGAGCTATTCTGCCAGGCCTTCGGTTGAAGCAGCAGATGTAAAATAGCATTGGCCTCCCCTGCTTTCAGTTGCTCTGTAGCATTATATATTAATTGGTTCTGGGAGAGGCTGCTTTATACCAATGAAGTGCTCCACTGTCTCTACCTGGCATGTGTCTGACACGTACTGAAACGAAACTAATCGCCATCAAGTATTTTAAACTGGTCTTTTAAATGTTAATTCTATTAGAATTAATTTTAATATGATTATATTTTTATAGAATTGTTTTATTATGTACTATGATATAAGCCACCCGGGACCCACTTCTGCAATAGGGCGGGATAAAAGTCCCAATAAATAAATAAAAACATTTTAAATGCCAGAATTTTATGCAGAGCACAGGACATGTGTGATTTGTCAACATTATACATTCCTTCCACTCATTTTTGTCTTTCTTCTTCCCATTACATTTCTGAGAAGCATCCTTTACTGTCTTACATCTCCAAGATGTGATACTCCCTTCAAAAATGATTAGAGGCAGATGTGCCATTTAACAGAACTATAATTAGAAAAATATATTTATGTATATTCATATCAACTGAACAATTTAATTATTTCTATTTAAAAAATCTTGCAGCAAAAGTAGTTTTTGCTGAAACTGGGTCTCAGTAGCAGATCCAAACTCTTGTCTCATTTACAGAGTAAGAAGAATTCTATTCTCACTTTCCAGACATCCAACTGAACCCTTTGAACCAAAACAATATATAACAAAACATACCAAAAGAAGGTAGAAAGAAGGTTTCTCTGCGCTTTTTCTTTGCCCAAGCTGTTCAGTGCTTAATCATTCCCAAAGGATCATCTCTTTGATTTATAACTGTAAATACCCCAGGAGAAAAACATTTTTACCTCAGAAAATGAGAGAGAAAAACTTTGACAAAACTCCTCCCTTCTTCTGAACTAAAGAGCTTCTGATCATCATTGTGAGTGCCACACAGGTGTAAAGTAACAGAAGACATCCAAAATACAGGCTGCGATCACTCACGCCAGAAGATCTGACATGGGTGCAAATGCCCGATGGATCAAAAGGGTGCAATCAGAGAGCAACATCTGGGAAGCGTCCCACACCTGTTTTCAACCTGCGCTGCTGCAGAAGTGGAATTAAAAAACACTGGAAAAATCAGGTAGTAAACGGGTTGCAATGGGCCACAGACAGACTTCCCCATCTTATCGCACAAGCATGCTTCCGAGTCGTTGGGATAGTCTGATCAGGCCATCCTGGCTTGGTGCCTCCCCCCCCCCCTTTGCAGTATGTGCATCATTGCATTCCCATATGGAGCCCTCAGTGCAGAGGTACAATTGCTTGTTTATGCACATGGGAAACAAATAGAAAAAAAAATGACTCACCCGCAGTTGCATCTGATCACACAGTGACAGGCTGAGCCTGCAGCAACAAAGGGCTGTGTGATCTCGCAACCATGGGTCAGATTCCTCCAAAGGGAATAGCCTCGCTTCCCCTTTGCTTCAACTGGCATGTGTGACTGCAACCACAGTGTTCCTTTATCATTCGTTTTTTTGCTAATGAGAATGACCCCTTCTAGGATTAAATGCCATAAGCAAGCAGTCTTGATGTGTTTATACCAATGGTTGGGCTTTTCTGCACACTCAACTTCTGATTTTTTTGGCAGTCGATCCACAAGCACTGGAATTGGTTTGGGCATGGTTCTTCTGCACATCTACTCTCCCTCTCCATTTCCACAGTTGTGGAGTCAGTTTCTGTCCATTAAGTAATCAAGGATTTTCAAGGGAGGGTGCTTTCTTTTTGAAAAAAGTAAGACCAGCCGCTTCCCTGTGGAAATATGCCTTTTCCCTTATATCTCCACAATGAGAGGTACTAGACACTGACTTTTTAAAAATGAAAACTGGAAAAGCAGGGATCCTGCTTGACCTATCATTACAGCAGTATATTGATAATGTCAATACTGTAGTGCATTTTTAAATTAAAAAATGAAACCACTTGTCTTTGGTAGGGAAGAGAGGGAGAGGTTTTATGATGACAACAGTTTGGGCTAGAGGTGTGTGGGAGTGTGCTGGACAAAGACAAGTGACAGAAGCATGACACATGAGGAAAAAGGCAACTCAAAATCAGCTTGCAGAAAAAGACTGGGGTAAAACTGGTGTTAAAAGAAATGTAAAAACCCCAGGGGGCAGAAAACAAAGTGAAAACTAAAGACACAAAAAATATGTATGGAAATCGGGATAAATCTGTATGGGGCCAGAACCAATGGGAAAAATTTTTGGGAAAGTCCATTATATTGAAACTCTTTTTGTAATGTACAGGAATGCATCCATGGATCAGACTCTGGATGTGATCATTCATGTGATGGTGTGAAGGTATATTAAGCCATATTTCATCAGTGCACATATGCATTGATATGCATTAGTAATGTAATGTTGCATTTATTTGGCTTAGTAGAGATTTTTCAATGCATAGATGATCCCATAGAGCCCCTGTCTCTATATCAGTTCATGCTTCATGAATGTGTCAGTTCAGTCAATCAATTTATATTTTTTTCAGAATCTAGCAGCAACTCTAGTGGAGATGGGAAATGTGGTAGGCAATTATAACCACTTAAATTTTCTACTTAAGATTTTCCCCATAAGCCTTCATTCTTATACCTACAAATCCAAGGAACTATTCATTTGATGCAACTCAGCCTCCTTTTTCTGTCTGGATAGTGGGAGGGATGGAAGGGGGGATTTACTGGAATTTTGTGTGTACATCTACTTGCATGTGAGCAACAGTCAGGGTCCATGTGCTGCCCATTTGGAGTCTTAACTTCTAGAGACCCAATGTCTCCTATGACAAAAAATATAGACAAAATAGAAGTCATCAAGTAAAAAATACTAGAAAATAAGGACCTAGTAAATAGAGATAGCTGGAGAGTATGAAATGGCAGTCGTCACTTATCGATGCAGTGGGATACATACTTGTGAAATCTATGAGAAACACAAAATAAATTGATTTTTCTAAGCTTGGGAAAACAGCAGTTTAAAATCTTTCTTAACACTGGCATTGATTTTTCCCCCCTTCAATAATATTTTCTGAGAGAAAAAAATCTGGAAGAAAGAGGCTTTTGGTGTCAAGCCAGCTGCCTGCTACCAATCTGTTCTTTTTTTCCTGAAGGACAAGACTACTTAGTAGAGCTAGAGACATTTCAAGAGAAGCAAAAGAAATCCTAAGTGCTGATATCCCTTCCCCCAAATTACTGTCTCTTAAGTAAAGGTAAAGGTTTCCTTGCTCAAAAGCCAGTCGAATCTGACTCTTGGATTGCGGTGCTCATCTCCGTTTCAAAGCTGAAGAGCCAGCGCTGACCGAAGACGTTTCCATGGTCATGTGGCCGGCATGACTAAACACCAAGGCGCACGGAACACTGTTACCTTCCCACTGAAGTGGTACCTATTTATCTACTTGCAATTTCTTGCTTTCGAACTGCTAGGTTGGCAGGAGCTGGAATTAGAGATGGGAGCTCACTCCGTCATGCAGCACACTCGGGTCTCGAACTGCTGAACTACTGACCTTCCACAGCCTGCAGTTCAGCATCTTAACCACTTGAGCCACCGCAGCATCCATCTCTTACTGTCTCTTACTGGGCTGCTAATCTGTGTTCAGTTTCACACATAAGCTGTAAAGCCCAGGTAGGTTGAATAGCAACTGTTAGTCAAAATTCCTACATGGCTGCTAATCAGCTCAGAAGCTGAAAACTCATACATTTAGTACTGCCTCTCTTTTTTCACCTACATGCATGCCAATGCCAGAAAAGGGGCTGGAAAGGGGGCTGCATTAACGGCACCATCCTAAGCAGAGTTACAGGTTTCTAAGATGAAGGTTTTAGAAGGCTGTGTAACTACTTGGGATAGTACTCTAAGGCTGAGTCCAGACTTGCAGTTTGGCCCGATATAGGCACGTTTCACAAACAGATTAAAGGGGCCAGTTCACACAGCCACAGCTGTCAGGCGTTCCTCAGCCGTAGTCAACCCGTCCTATGACGATTCCCTACCGAGTTAAAAAAGTACCAGGAGAAAGCCGTAGCAAACCCTGGAGACCACGTTGATCCTGTTTCCCAGAAGTATGCACTCTAAAAGCCGCAAACAAGCCACAATGATAATATGAACCGGCTGTTCTGGCAGCAGGGATGCGCATAAGCGTCCATGCACAATATGCGCTGGAGCGTACAACCGCCCATGGGGACGGCTCGCAGAGTTAAAGCTCCCGGCAGGCAGCCTCCTGGGAGACAGACCAGCAAAATGGCAGGTGTGCGAGGAGCGTCCTGGAAAAGGGCACAGACCTTGGACCTCCTGGCAGTGTGGGGTGAGCGGTCAGTGCAGGAGGCCTTGCATCAGACCTACCGGAACAGGGAGATGTTTGAGCAGGTTGCTCCAGAAATAGGCACATAGGCGCATAGGCGCATGTTGCTGGAGTGAAAAAAAAGCCGCTTACAGTTACACCTCTGCCAGGGGCGGGCCAACAGTGTGAACTCTTCCTTCCGCCTCCTCCCTGGTATGCTCCCATATCAGTAGATGCAGTGTGACCAGGAATCCCCAGCACAACTTGGTCCGGGTCTTTTTGCCCTGCCTCCCTTGCACTTCATACTGCCAGTCTGTCCTCAGCCTTTGTGACTCCTGTGAATCTGCTCTGTCTCTTTAAAGGCACAGATATCAGCTGCTATTCAAAAATAACTGGCAATGCCTCAGGGGCCAGGACTCCACACAATCAGTAGCAGTCAGAGCTTGGCATTTACAGAACATGCATACTCAGGTATGGCATACAAGCATTGCCCCCCCAGGTGGAATAACGAGACAGACAACAGTTTGGAAGTAAACAAGGGCCACTTTATTAACTATTTAACATAATATTGTGGCAAGGGACCAGCTAAGCGAGCACGGAACAGGCAAGGAAGGTGTCACTCCCATGACCAACCTCCTTGCCCTTTTCTCGGGCGGGTCACCCAGCTTTGGTCCAGAGCCATCGGTCTAGCTCATGACCAGCAGCCCAGCAAACTGGTCGCCACCTAGGAGTGCCTACCCCTGAAGCCTTCCAACTTGCAGAGAGGAGCATACCCTAAGAGGTTCCCAGAGGAGGTGATCACCATTCCCCACCCTGGACCTTAGAAATCCGAAGGCAGTTCCTGATGACCCCCTGTTCCCTAATGGGGAAAATGCCGTAAGGTGCTCACCGGTTCCGGTTTGTTGCCCGTACCAACCTGCCACAGCCAAGACCAAGCCTCTGCTTTGGTCTTTGCTCCCCACCAAAATCTCAAGGCTGACCTAATCCCCTGCTGCAAGTCCTGCAAAATTAACCCATTGCCCTTGTTTGATAGGTGCACCCCATCAGCCCTATACGGGTCCTGAAACTCCACCACCCTCCATGGCCTTCTTCATCTGGAGGGTGGCTTCATGCCTAGCGGGGGTCTCCACATTGTGCCATACCTGGCGGGCAGAATAACCAACCCCAATATCCGTACTACCAGGCCACCTTGCTCTTATCATTGCAAGGTCAGTCTCCAGTTGTAACACCAGGGCCATGCTCTTCATGCGAGTCAGAATAGCCAACTAGAGTATCTGCACTCTAGGCCACCTTGCTCTTATCATCGCAAGGTCAACCTCCGCATGTAACACCACAGCCTTGCCCTTCATGGCAAGGCACAGTAGCCGACCAGCTATCTATACTCCAGGCCACCTTGCTCTTATCATTGCAAGGTCAGTCTCCACACGTAGCACCATGTCTTTGTCAATCATGGCAAAGCAGAATAGCCGACCAGACTATCTGCACTCCAGGCCACCTTGCTTTTATCATCACAAGGTCAGTCTCCACTCAAAGCACAATGTCTGTGTCATTCATGTCAAGTCAGAATAGCCAACCAGACTATGTACATTCTGGGCCATCTTGCTGTTATCATTGCAAGGACAGCCTCAGCTTGTCACACAAGGGCCTTGCCGGCTGGACTATTCACACTCTGGGCCATCTCACTCGTAGCACCAGGGGCTTCATGGCCAGGGTGTCCTCCTGGCCTGGTGGGTGGCTCAAAAGACTGTGCTGTGGCTGCAGACATTGACTCTTCGTCTCACTCTGTGGCCAGCAGCACCAGAAATAAAAACCTCATTAATAACTTTAAACTATTGCCATTACCTTCTTCAAACGCTAGGTCAAAACCCACCACTAGTTCACTGATCCAAAATGCCACCCCCCAAAGTGGGTGCAGTGACCAGACAAAGGGACTGACCTGAAGGATCCCTGTGACACTACCACATAACCCAGGGCAGCTGCAGTGGGAGTGGCACTGAACCCAGAAGAGTGAGGTCCAAACTTCACCCCGTGAAAGGCCCAACTCACCAAAGGCCAAGCGTTAACTGCCTTAAACTGTTGCTAAGTCAGCGGAGTTCCATCCACATGCCTAAAGCAGTAACCGTTTTCATAACTTGAAGTGCAGCGACATCCCGGGCTGCAAAATTGACCCCTTTTCACTGCCAGGAAAATGGGTGACCTTTGGTCCTCTCAAGCTCCCATTTCCCAAGACCTTCATAGAATGCCTTAGAAATTTCACTACATTTACACAGCCATGTGTGCATTTGCACAGTCATTGTGATCTACAAGACACTGCCTAACATTTATAAGGCTTATGTTTGTACTGATCAAATGAAATAGCGTATTTATATTCCTGGGTAGCAAAGAAAGCCCCCTCCCTTTAAAGGGATGTTAATTATCCAGCAATGTTATTTACCTCCATGCCAATAAAAACTACAGCTGTGTATTTCCACACATCAAATCTATATTAAACAGACAAGACTTTTTATTCCTTTGTATCTTCTGGCAACCCTGCGCCCTGAAAGATAGGAAACTGAGGCCTGGAATTGTCACTGGCTAAAATCTATGCCAGAAGACTCTGATCTAGTCCCAGATCCCCTGGATTGTCAAACTGTGGAATCAGCACTAGAGGAGATCTGGATCAATTCTCATAGCGCCTTGGCATTCTTAAAGAACTTCCCTACGATTGCAAGCAGACCCGAGCAGGGAGGCATCCTTAATTTAAAAGTCAATGGATCGCCCCAATAAGGCATTTGAAATGCTTCTATATATTCAATTTATCCAGCTCTTTAATAACTACTAAGAACCATCATAGCCAACTGGTGAGCTCGGGTTTAAAATTGTGATATCACCCATTTACAATATGGTGTCACTTTGAAACCTGTATAATTTAATTTTGTTTGTTTGTTCAGTATTTTATTTATTTAGTTAATCTAAAAAACCTTACCCTGAAGAACGTGCAGTACCTATAATTTCTTAATAGAAACCGGGTTCCTATCCTAAAGACCAAGGTCAAGCACACATCAATGTGCATTGGCTCCTTCCTACAATCCGGTGTATGCACCTACGCCTCACGTGTTGGGGGGGGGGGGGTGGCACCGATGCAGTCTCACTGACTGCAGCCACTAGCGATCCCTAGGCTTCCCCATGCCTCCTACGTGTGTGTCTGTTTTTTTAAAAAATATTATTATTATTATTATTTAATACACATTGGGGCAGCCGCTGAGGGCCACCCCACCACCGCGTGTCTCGCCATGGCCACGACAAGCAGGCCAACGCATGGACCAATGCCGCTGCAAGCAGGCTGATGAAGGGACCAACGGTTAAGTGACCTCACGCTCCCGTGGCCGCAGACTCTGCTAAAGCCCTCTATGCGACCGTAGCCATTGCTGTGCCTGCCGACACAGACGTGGCCCCGCACAAGCTGCCAGTGCAGCGGCTGTGCTGCCCGGAACAAGCCACAACACTCCTCACCGGCTTGATGGACTTCATGCTGCCTTGTCCGTTGCTGAGAGCCCTGCCCTTGTAGCCAAAATGACCCCCCGATGAGGCCCTCCACTCAAACCGCTGCTGCCGCGAGAGTTGGGCAAAAAGGTAGGCCAGTATCCCTCCCTCTGTGCTCACAGGTCTAACCCAGCCAAGCACGTCAGAGCAAATGTCATCTGGCGGGAGCAGAGCCTGGCAGTTTATCTAAGCCGGCTCCGGCCCCTGCCCACGTCACGATGCAAGGCATCGTGGCTGTTGCTTCCCGGCTTCCTCAGGGCCGCAAAGCAGCCCCCGGAGACCAGCGGCATTGCCGAGTCGCCAGGAGCTTTGTAGATGCTGACATATTACATAAAAATCCAAAAGAGAGGGGTCACATTCAAGCCTCCTGCAGCTGCCAATCCAATGGGTAAATATGGAAAAGTTTTGTAAATAAGAGCTTGTGCCTGAGTTTGCATATTTCCCTCTTCTCTTTCCATTTTCTTTTGTGCTGTGTGCATTATATTGTGTCAACAATAGAAAACAACAACACCGTGCCAAAGAATTAAATAACAACAACAATAATCAAAATATATACTGCATTATTTTTGAATAAAGTGCCAACAATACAAATGTAATAATGTTTTTGTTAAACAATAATTTAAATAAAGTATTTATACGAAATACTGTAATCTCATAGTCATTCTTTCCTCACATCAATATCCACATTAATATCAAAAAGTCTAAAAGAGTATTCAAATGGAATATATATGAATTGGTGATGAAGAATTGAGAGGTCGCTGCATTCTATTTGAATATTCTTTTGTAACAGGAAATCTGAGACAACGCAAAGGTTAAGACTACCAGATCTTGAAAAACGATCTTTTCAAAACAGCTGTTACCAGGATTTCTGTAGATGGTGGATGAATGGATTGTGGAAGTATTTAATAATAATGTCCTCTCCAACTGAAAAAAGTATTTATGTGGAATTTATGAGGATACTGGGTTTAATTGACTTGGACTTTTTGATATTATGTGGATATTGATGTGGGGAAAGAATGACTATGAGATTACAGTATTTCATATAAATACTTTATTTAAATTATTGTTTACCAAAAATGTTATTACATTTGTATTGTTGGCACATTATTAAAAAATAATACAGTATATATTTTGATTATTATTGTTATTATTTGCTTCATTCTTTGGCACAGTATTCTTGGTTCTATCATTGATATTGTATTCACCATGGTCCCTGTTCTTGTATTGCCTTTTTATCATATTCTGGCCCCAGTCACACAGGCCGGATATCGCAGGGGGGGAGGTGTGGCTAATTGCCCTGGTGCAGTTTGATCCGCGATTATGTGATCCAACGCGCCGGCGGCACACCACTGGTCCTTCCCTTGGCACCAGTGGGTAAACGAGGGTGGCAATCATACAACAATCCTGTAGTGCGGCAAAGAAGCGGCGTGGCACGATCACACAAGCAATGGCTAGGCGCCACTGCCATGACAAACGGGGTCATTTTTTTAAAGCCGAAACTGCACTTTCACTTTCCTCTTTGTGCACATGCGCCGTTGGGTGCTTGTGCGCATCTTGTGGAGACTTGGGGGGGACCTTGTTTGCAAAAGGACATGGGCGGCCGCCGGATGCCACCACCAGAAATGCGATCAGATGCCAGCCCTTGCCCCGCGGTTTCTGGAAACTAGTACCTTGGAGGTACTAGTTTTTAACTCCGCATCTTTGGCGGGAAGCCTCAGGTTCGCCACGGGAGATCTACGCTTCCCAGATGTTGCGGTGTGATCGCGCCCGGAAAATCCGCCTATCTTCCGTCTCTGTAGCGTGGCTATTGCTCCGTGTGACCGCAGCCTCTGGGTAGTTTTTTGGAATTGTAAGCCACCTTGAAGGCAATGGAAGAAAGGTGGTATATAAATGTACCAGATAGTGTGGCATGTCTATTCCTTATAAATTGTACATTTTTTGGTTTAGCCACCAGGCCAGAAGGTCTGCAACCAATGGGCCATCTGTTGGCCATAGAAATGAGTGTTTTTGCAAAGATCAGTCAAATATTGTTTCTGCAGAATTCTCTAATTTAAAATACCCTGGCAATCTGGCTTTGATTTCCTGACCACTTGCTTTGATTTGTTGGCTGCTTGTTCTCATTAAGTGAAATAGACATGAGTCCTCTGTGTCCCACCTCTTAGTTGATATTCAGGAAACTCCCATTCAAGAAAACCTTTGGCTATCTATAAAATGGTATGACCAGCATCCCTTTTAAAAACAGCACATCTTTATTGGTGGCTGGCAGGGTGGAAAAGAGTGTAAATCAGATGATTCATTGCACTCTCCCTAAAACCAGTCCTAGGTAAAGCAGCACTCTGTTTAAAAAATAACGCCAGTTTTAAAGAGGGCCATGAAAACAGTTGTCAAAGTGTCCATGGCCCTTTAAAATATATCAAAAACAAACCCACTAACAAAAGTTGCAGGCACAAGCATCACTTAGCTCTGAGCAGGTATATTTTCCCCAAAGTACTCTCTGTTTCAGCACTGCCCACCTAATGTTAACTACAGACCTTCCCAGTTATTGCTTGCCATATGGACTTGAATGTTTCTATTACTTTGTCCTCTGCTTATTCTTGCAAGTTTTTTCCTTGCCATTTATCATGTTTACTATCAAATGAGCATTGTGCCAAACACACTATTATCCAGCCCTTCTAGTGAGAGACATACACAAATATTCCAGCCAATATTATATTTAAGAGAAAGGATTTTTGTTTTGTAGTCCTTAACGGAGATCAGAAAAGGAAAATGTACAGCAGAAACAATATCTATATGAATGAGAACAAAGTCTCCAGGGAAGTGATGGTGGAGGTCTCATTGACTGAATAATTTAATACTAGGCAAAATACCAGAAAAAAATATACTGTAAAAATTGGAAACTTCCCCAGATTCTCACATGAGAAGGAAGCAAGCCTGTGAATTGATTCGGATTAATGAAATATATATATATATATTTTAAAGAGTAAAATACATTTAAAATTTAGCTTAGAACAGGGCACTATTACAGCAGTTATTTCACCATGACCAGCTACAAATAGAGCCGTTAACAGTGCACAGCTCCAATTAGTCACTAATTTCTCTTTTTTTGAGATCACTAAAGCTTCAGGTACGCAGACAAAACTGTTTCTCTTCAAATGACTAAAATCCCTGGGCAGTATTTCTACTTTTTTCTTGCTGAGAGCCAAATGCAGGAGCTCCCACTGTTCTGTAAGCACAGAGGTCTGCACTAAAATTATATTAATCTGGGTTTTGTTGGATTCTGAAATGCTTTTATTTATTTTATTTATTTTCATGTTGACACATGTTATTTTGTTATTCTATCTTTTATTCCACTAGTTTCAAAGAGAAACACATTTCTGGCATATTTTAGTTTGTTTTGTTTTGTTTTGCACCCAATGGGAATGGGATGTTCAGGGATTGTAGCCATCACCAATGGAATCCTTCCTGCCACATTGCACATTGGTAGGAGAATACATCCCTATTTCAAAGGCAGTTAAAGGGACATGTTTTCAGCTGTATCCATTTGGGATCAAGAGATCCTTCCTATGAAATTTTCCAACAGATAGGAGGTGCTCTTTGTATAGATAATTACACTACTGTCTTGAAGAATGGACCCAAGCAGGCATTTGATGCTCAGAATGGCAGGCATACTACAGACCTAGAGGGTTGCATTTGGTACTGTAGTAAGACAGGCACTAAATCACATAGCAGTTCTGAAGCAATAGTAATAGAAAGTTAGTGACAGAGAACCCATAAATGCAGTCTCTCACAGAAAGTACTTGACACAGGCAGGGCAATAACAGTTTTCCTTTGTGTAGATAGGACTCCAAAAGCACTCTCTAACAGCGTAGCGACTGGGGAAATGTACAGAAACTGATCAGCTGAATCCTCTTTAGGAAAAGCATGCTCTGCTAATAGTCTGTGTGAATTTTTTTTAAAAAATGTTAAGTTCACAAAATGTCTCTGAGGAACCAAACACCTGCATGATTCCCTTGAACCATGTTGAAGACCTACCCATGAGATATTACATAGACTGCAGTCATATGAGCAGTTTGCACTGATATTGTTGCAGTACCTTTACAAATCTGAAGAGCACAATTAGACAGCAACATCGGCCTTCCATGCCTCAGTCATTGCTACCCCATTCTGCCCCACTTTGGAAGTGATGGGGCACCAGGGAAAGTCCAGTGTTTACAGATATCAGCACTTTCAACCCACATTTCCACATGTCTGAACTCCCCTGGTGCGAGCTCAACCCAGTTGGGAAGTCTGATCACTGTGCTCCATTTTCGCTCCTTGCGTGTTCTTTGTCAGCAATGTGCACACCAGCAAGCTTTCAGCTGTCCTCTGAGGTGAGAAGAGGGGGAGGGAAGGGCAGGTTGAGAAGCCGCCTTTGTCTTTTTTCATCCTTTGCCTACAGCTTTGCTGCACACCAAGTGGGGAAGGGATTAATTGAAAAGGTGAGTTTTTTCAGAGGGGGAGGCAGCTGTCAAAATGGAGTGGTGCTCCAAATTAGTGGTTATGCATATGTGCAAAAGACAAGTTTTAAAAAAGAAGCCACCCGACCACCCACTCTGGGGTTGCTGCATAACAATAATCTGAACAGTCGACCGTGGGGCAAGTGTACAGTGAGGCCAGTTCAGGGTGGGATGTATCCATTACAAACAGCAATGGAGTACTTAGAGCCGGGGCCAGACTGCACCAACCCTGCAGTCTGACCACTGCCATACCCTTCAGCTCTGGGGGCTATATTGTTTTAAACCATCAGAGAATCTACCTGAACTACTTTAAACTACATGCCATCCTTCCCCCCTCCCATTCCAGGGCATTTTGAAGACAATTTTTTTGTATGAACAGTTGCTGATTGGTTTCCAAGAGTCTTGTTGATTACTTCCACTATGATATGAATGTCACTTCCTCAGGAAAGTATCTGTTTTCAGACTTCCACCGTTTTCTCCTTTTTTTGGCATTGATGCTTTTGTCTTCTTGTGATTGAATATGGCCCTACATAGAAGAAACTGGGTGATTCTTTATTTCAGATTGAGTGACTCAATCTGATTTGGTTGGCTACTTGGACCAGAAATATTGAAAAACTTGGGTAATTTATCAGTTGCTATGTCTGGCAGAATCCATATCAAACAGACTGAAACCAGATAGAAACGAGCTGCTTTTGAGTATTCCTCAAACCTCTTGTGTATCCATCCATACCTTTCTTTATTACCAGAGTCAGGTCAAGTGTCAAAGCTTCCAGCAAAACACTAAATCCCCAGGGGACAAAGTTTCAGTTCCTCATGAAAAGTCCTAAAGCTTGCATATATTATTTAAGACTGTCATTACCATTCTGCAAAACAAAAAGTCTTGGAGTTTTGGTTAATACGAAAGAACTTCCTGGTCTGCTTTCCCAGGCTTTTTACATAATAGCAATGTCAGTACCACATGTGTTTTAGCTAATAGTGTGTACCTGGACCTAGTACTGGAGTTACTTGTCAGCCATCCTTGTTGAGTGGCTGAAAGTATTTCTTATCAATCGAATCTCAGTTTTTGTGAAGAATAGTGATTGCTATCATTTTTGTATATTTTTTAACTTGGAGAATGAGATAAAATGTGATGTGAAGTGGTGGACAAGTTTTCAGAGGACACAAAATTATTCATGATGGTGAAAACCAAGGATAAGTGTGAATAGCTCCAGGACATATTGGGACAAAAAAAAATCCCAGCTTCACTTATAGGCTAATAGGGACTGAACTTGCTGAGACTGAGAAGGAAAAAAGGTCTTGGGGTCGTGGTGGATAGCTCAATAAAAGTGTCAACCCTGTATGCTGCAATGGTGAAAAACAACAACTCTATTTTAAGGATTATTAGGACAGGGACAGAGAATAAAACAGCCAGTATTGTAATGACCCTGTATAAATCTGTGGTGCTGCCTCATCTGGAATACTGTGTACAGTTCTGGTCACCATATCTAAAAAAGGACATCACATATCTGGAAAAACTACAGAAGAGGGCAACCAAGATTATTAGGAGGGTGGAGCACCTTTCCTATAATGAAAGGCTGAAGATTCTGGGATTTCTCAGCTTAGTAAAGAGAGAGACGTAAGGGGGACATGATAGAGGTTTATAAAATTATCCGTGGGGTGGAATTGACAAAGATAATTTTTTCTCCCTCTCCCCAAATACTAGAATTTGAGGGTATACAATGGAGCTGATGGGCAGTAGATTCAGGATGGGCCAAAGGAAATCTTTATTCAGAAAGTAATTAAAATGTGGAATTCACTTCCAGAGAACGCAGTGATTGCCACAGGCATAGATGGCTTTAAAAGAGGATTAGACAGATTCATATGATATGATACAATAACGATATGATGATATGATAAAGTTTATGCTGGATTAGATGAATCACTGGTCTGATCCAGCAGGGGTCTTCTTATGTTCTTATGAAAAGGGGTGGAAATGTGCAGATGTAAATGTAAAATTTCAAATTCCTGGGAAGGGAATGTGGGGAGATTGTATATCATCTAGAGATTAATGTTTTCAGAAATTCTTTCATAATATCTGACACTAAGTTCCACTAAAGCAACTCTTACAGGGCTTCCTTACTACCATACTAGTTTGAACTCCTTGGTCACAAATGTATTTAATTGTACTATGAAATGATGAAGGATCTGAGTATTCAGGAAAATTTGCATAATCCAGATAGCCGTTTTTCACACTGGGGACAGCGTTTTGAAATGAATCCTCCTCTCATATTATGTGGTTGGCTTTGATTGATTGCTAGCTCGCAAAGCCTTTTCTTTCATCTTTCTTATATGATTATCCATTCTTCTGTTTCCAGTTGGCTACTGCCCATAAGTAGCCAAGCTGCTCATGGTGAATTCACAGGCAGGCTTACTGGCTCGCACTGTACTTTAAAAGTCCACCCTCAGAAATCTTCTTCATCAAGAAGTATAGCCTTACCTCTGTGGAGACTACCAGTATGTGGTTGCCCTGCCATTCTGCCACCACTGCACTGCAAATTACATTTAAGGGCTTGCAAAGGGAATCTCATTGTATCCCCATGTCTTCCCCCACACTATCTCCACTTTTTTCTCTTCACAGCCTTTTGCCTCGAGCCCTTGATGCCTTTTCGCTTTTCTTCTCTTCTTCTCACTCACCCACATAACATTTTCAGCCCCTCCTCCCAGCCAGCTTTATCTCCTCCTTCTCCCTCCATGCCTTGCTTCCTCAGCTTCCTCCCTCCCGTCTTTCACTTTTTCCAGTCTCTCTAACCCCTCACTAGATTACACTAATCAAGGAATGGAAGACTTGACAATGTAGATTG
The DNA here is from genome assembly GCF_001447785.1 of Gekko japonicus. Classification (NCBI taxonomy): domain Eukaryota; kingdom Metazoa; phylum Chordata; class Lepidosauria; order Squamata; family Gekkonidae; genus Gekko; species Gekko japonicus. The sequence continues at coordinate 39,657 of NW_015169812.1, read as the reverse complement.
TGATTGTCTAGCAACCCCCAAACATTTTATCCCACTGTTCTTTTCTTACAGTTGCACACATTGCCTATCTGCCTGGATTTTTTTAAACCCAACCCCCATGTTTTTAGTTTTGAAGATTTCATTTTATGTGTTTTTTCCTGAGAACCTGAAGTTTCCCCTGGGTTCCTAGGGGGGGAAACCCTTTTTCATACCATTGTGTATATTTTTTGATCCGCACCCTGGGGCTAAGTTCAGAATTGGAAATATCTCTCCATTGTTGGAGATATCTGTCTATCACACATTATCTAACTGTGTTTTACGTACACTGGCCAATGGGTTGAATACTTGTACATCACCAACCACCTGTTATGGGCCATGTATCTGTTTTCTTTAATTACACAGAAATCATTTCTATCAAGTAATGCCACTGATGTGGCATAATTTAATTTGGAGCTGTTCATTATACTTCTGTTACCTTTCAGCATTGGCCCTCTTCCAGAGGGTAGCCCAGGAGTGGCTAGTTAGACATTTCCTGGTGTGATAAATATGCACTTTTGTACAGTGCAAAGCCAGCTCTTTTCAAGAATAGAGCCCTGGCATAATTATATTTCTTGGCTATTGCCTGTGTCAGGTTCAAAATAATAATTGTTCCTTCTTAGACTTCTCAACCCTGATTCTAACTCCCACTTTAATCTTAATTAATAGCATGGCACTGGTTGCATTATGTATTTCCAACAAGTACAGCTTTTAATTGGAAACCTACCCAGATTTATGCAGTGTAAATAATATAAGCCAAAAGCAAAGGAAATTCAAGGTGATTCATAAAAGCTCCCCAGTGACAATAGTGTTTTTTTCTAAAAATAAATCTTTTTATTTGCCTAAAACACAATGCCCCTTTGTGAACAACCTTCCATTCATACAAAAACCTACGCTTCCATTGCCCTCAAAGTATTTATTTCAAGCATTATAAATAATCAACAGTACATATTATAAAAAAGTGAAGTATTTATAGCTAAAATCATAAATCATAAATGTCAAGTATTCTGTTATGCAAACTTCGTATTGCTTAGGTTTCTTTCCCAAGAACATTAAAGTGATTGGGGTAAAGGATGTTTATTAAAAACTCAGCAGGTTGCCTGTGCTTTTCACTGTTATTTATGGAAACCATTAGGTCATATATGATACCAGATTAGCAAATGACATAATTAGGAACAAGGAACCGGCAGAACACAACCAACACTATGCACTCATAAGTCAATGGGGAGACCTATGCACTTACCTACTTATTCTATCCAAGCCAGTGTTTGGGACTTCAAGGTGATTAACTTTGGTTTCATTCTTTCTATTGTCTTTTACAGAATCCTCAGTGTACATAAAACACAGTGGGATAATGTGTGACAGACAAAGTGGGCGACAGTGTGGCAATGAGTTGGCTCATTGGTACAAAAAATCCCAACTTCAAGTATAGGTTAATGGGGTCTGTACTTACTGAGACAGAGAAAGAACAAGATCTTGGGGTCATCTGGGACTTTTCAGTTTAGAAAAGAAATGACTAAGAGGGGGCATGATAGAGGTTTATAAAATTATGCATGGGATGGTGAGAGTTGATAAAGAGACATTTTTCTCCCTCTCCCCAAATACTAGAACTTGAGGGCATCCAATGAAGCTGATGGGCAGAAGGTTCAGGATGGACAAAAGGAAATACTTATCTACCCAGAGATCGATTAAAATGTGGAATTCCCTGCCAGAAAATGTAGAGATGGCCACAGGAATAAACAGCTTTAAAGGGGGATTAGATAGATTCATGGAGGATAAATCAATAACTACTAGCCATGGTGACTGAAAGGAAACTCCACATTCAGAGCCAGTAAACCTTTGAATCCCAGAACCAGGAGGCAACACCTTTGTCTCTATCCCCTGTTGTTGGCCGTCCAGAGAAACTGGTTGGCCACTATGTGATGCTGGACTAGATGCTGGACTAGATGGACCATTGGTCTGATCCAGCAGGGCTCTTCTTATGTTCTTATGTTATGTTCAAGCCAGGACATGGTTTTACCTTCAACCTGCAGCATAGGACCCATTTAGGATTGCCAATGTTTCAGCCAACCCCTGTAGTTGTGTCTTTAGCATAGGCTGATGTGCAGACATTAGTAGGTGATAGCCTTTGGCTCCACGCTGTGAGGTTTACCTTCTGATTTATACACATCAACCTACTCTTAAAGGTGCAAGAGTAGGCCAGGCCATTTTGGGCCAGTTGTCAACCCCAGATATGCTTTAAACTTGTTTGCCACAAATGTCTAGCTTTTCTCTGTTCAGAGTGGCTAGATACACTAGAAGAGACAGAGAATGGTTATATGAAAGACTTTCTTTTTGTTTGGCAGGTGCAACTTGTCATGCTGAGATGATAGAAGCTGTACCAGCCAAAAGTTCTACCCTGATGTCTAAAGGAAAAGAGCGCCATCCTGAATCTAGTTTCAATTTCTCTCTTCCAGATCATGCCAACAGAAATGCAAGCAAAAGCTGAAGATTCCCCTCATGCAGCTTCTTATTTGTCTCCGTGTATTTTTTTAAAATCTCCTCTTGTCCATGTTCTAGCCTTGCCCACTTTTCCTGGCTGACTCAGTGGGTTTTTTTCCAAGGGAGCATTTGAAACTGGATTGCAACTGCTTTGTGCATGCACAGTCTCACACTGCTTCAACACTGCTGTGCTCTTTCTCTATTTGTCCACCCAACAGAAAAAATACTAACTTCCCAAAATGAGTGGCCCTTGCCCTTACTTCAGTGGTCCCTTCCCCCACACAAAGTTCCTGCTGGCCCCGGGCCTTTGGTTCTGGGCACTCGGCCCCCTCCAGTTAGTCCTCCCTTTTGTCCTTTGAGGCCAGAGCTTGCTTGCCACCCTGAAGACTCCCCTGCTTCTTCTCTTCTGCCCAGTTCTGCCACTGCTTTCCCACCAGATCTGGTGTAGTTGGTGTTCCAAGCCTCTCCAGATCTCCTGCCCCCAGCAATAGCTTCACCCACTCTTAGCTGCCCCTCCCTAGTCCTTCCTGGCCTCCAGCCTCACAAGGCCAGCTTGCTGGCCACAACAATAAATACAAGGTAAATGGAATAAAAAGATGGCATCATCAGTTATTTAATCCAGTGTGGTACAGTGGTTAAGAGCAGAGGAGACTAATCTGGAGAACGGGGTTTGATTCCCCACTCCTCCTCCACATGAAGCCTGCTGGGTGACCTTGGGCTGGTCACAATTCTCTCAGAACTCTCTCAGCCCCACCTACCTCACAAGGTGCCTGTTGTGGGCAGAGGAAGGGAAGGCAATTGTAAACTGCTTTGAGCACTTTGAACACCAAGAAAATTGTTGTCAGCTACCAAACCCTGTTTTCTAGACATGCAAGTATTACAAATGGCAAAATTAACAGGGTAGATCATGAGACAGTAGACAGTTTTCAGAACCTTGAAGTATCCAAATTGTGTAATCATGTAAAGGAGAAAGATTTTCAACTTTTCTTGGAGAACCCAGTACGCATATTTTGTTTATGTGTATGCCTGTCCCGATGACGGGACCGCCGACCCCCCCCCATGCCACCGACAAGGTCCCTCCCGATGTCAGGAGGGCAGTCCCTGGGCCCCCCTCTACTTACCTGGGGCTCCGAGGGAGACCAGAACAAGCCGGCCAAGAAGATACCACCAGCAGTCCACATGCCACCCACAAGCAGCGGCGGCAGAGCTGTCGGGAGATTGTCCAGCAGCGCTGAGACAGCCCGCCAGCATACTCAGGCTCCGCATCCCAAACAGAGCCACCCAGCTGCATCTCACCTGAACCCAGAAGGAGTAGTGGAGACCACGGCCCCTCCCAGGAGTTGGCGTCCTCCGCTATGTAGGGGGGCGGGGCTCAAGAGGGGAGGAGGGTGGAGAGAACACAGGGAACACTGGGATACAGGGGAGGGCCAGGGATGACTACCTGGATTGGAAAAGGGCAATGCTGGAACAGAGAGACACAGAGTGCCATCCATCCAGAAGGAATGGATTGGTAGGGACGGTGAAGTAACCTCCCTCCCTGTTCAGGTGTCTGAGGCCCCTGCTGCTTTAAGGGTGGGATACCAAGGTGGTGGAGCAAGGGGGGCTTGAGGACTGTAGCAGCAGCGAGGGGGAGTCATCGGGATCTTGTGACAATGCTCAAAATGGGACCCAAAAAATGCATTTGGAAATATTTGCACCATACAGATCATCAGTAATCTTCTCTTAACTGCAGCTCTCCCTTAGAGAGCCAAATCACTGTTCAACTTAGATTTGCCTCTGCAGGACCCAGGACAATGGATGTATGATGCCTGTATCCACTTCCCTCCCTCATAGGCAAGATTTTCCCTCTGTTATTCTTTCTGTTTTGTGACCAAGCTGCCCTAGTTGTCTGTTTTCTTCTTTCCTGAAGAATTTTGGCTGTCCTACCCTGTCATAGTATGATATTATGGCTGTTTGCTCAGCCCAAGAACCTGAGGGAAGGAATGGGAGCCACCTTTAACTTATATGGCTTAAATGGCACTGAAGATATTTTTGTATTCCAAATTAGCAAAACATGTTATTCGACACAGAGGGTAAAGGTCAGGTAAAATCGGGGGTAAAATTTCTGAGGTAACTTATTATTGATAACTCTGAGGTAAAATCAGTATATACACAGACTTTAGTTCTTAAGTTTCAGGCTAATGAAAGTTTCTTAAGCTATTCAGAGTTATTTAAAATTTATTTATTTATTTACCTTCAACTTCTACCCCGCTTGAACCCCTCCCATGGGTCTCTGAGCGGCTTACATAGTTTTGTATTATCCCTATCTATGGGCATATATATATATCGTATTAGGGGCGGGACTACCTAACGGCACCCGGTGGTATTCAGTTGACGTGTCTTCAGCTCGTCTCGTCTCGTCTTCTTGGCTTCGGGTCGGCATCTTTCCTCCGCTCTCTTCAGGCTCCTCGGGAGATCTTTTGGAATTGGCAGGCCCATTCGTTGTGCTGATTGCATCGGCGCAGCACTGACTCCGTCCCTCAGGCTCCGCCGTGCCTGCGCCGAGCGTCCTCATGCCTTCCGGGCTCCGCCTTCGCCGCCGGTTCACCGCTAGATGTCGCGTCTCCTTTTTTCTTTCGCTCACCACCTCGACTACCGCCGCCATTACACGCCACTCCGCTCCTGCCGCCGCCACTGCTCACCGAACCGTCGCTGCTGAGGTTCCCACCTCACCTCCCAATGGAGGAGGGTGCTCCCTGCCTTCTAAGGCAGGTACCCATTTATCTACTCGTAAGTTGTTATGACTTTCGAACCGCTGGGTGGGTGGGAGCTGGGACTAGGGCCGGGTGCTCACCCTGGCCGCGGTGGGTATCGAACAGCCTACAAGCTGTTCATTAGATGTTAAGGCAGGTGCTTTTGCTCCCTGCGCCACCGCTCCCTCAATATTCATATTGGGAGGCTTTTGTTCCAGTGTTTCCCCCAAACACTTCAGTACACTTTCTTTGAGAATTCTCTGATTCTTTTGGCTTCCAGAAGGCTGGTATACTCTTTCCAGTACCCAATTCCCTTCTCTTGAAATACCAGTACTCATCTTGAGTTTTTAACTGACTCTTAAGGTCTCTGAAGGCAGTTCCTAACCACACCAGACCAGGGAGCTCTGCACTATTCAGAGCTAACTCTGTTTGACTGGATAGGGAAATTCTCCTCTCACTAGAAGATCTATTCCTTTTCTTTGGCCCAAATCTCCATCAAACTACCCACTTGTCCTTGCCAACTTTCCCCAGTTCTCCTGTCTGTGTTAAAGTGGTCTCAGTCAGGGCTGAATTCTGAAACTGTCAGTACTAGACTCTTCTCAGCTAGGGCTGAAATCAGACTGGATCTCTCCTTAGGATTCAGCTCTCAAGTCTATCTCTGCTCATCTGATGCTAACCAATCAGATCTCTTGGAGCAGCCTGTCACTCAGGGTTCTCTGGCTCTTTGAAGAATTAACCCTTCACAGTTCTTCAGCTGTTTGTACAGCACTTCTAAGTTTTTAATAAGTGCAGTCCGTTACAGGATGTATGACAGCAACACTGCAAATTTATCATTAAAAATGGTATGTTTAAAACAAGAGACTTGATTGGGCAGGGGAGGAGGAATAGGACAATTGCTAGGGAGATAGAGAATGCCAGATTCTGCACGTGCCAGTCTGACAAAATGTTTGTGCCTTATTAGTGATTTTGCACAAGAAAACCAGGACACGGAGGGCATGAGAGTTCTGAGTTCTGTTAGCACAGACTGTGCCCTGCCTTGCCTTCTGTTTCAGTAAACTGACATGTGCAGTGGGGTGCAGCTGCTGAAAGCAAGATGGATATGAGGGTGAGCTCTCAATACAAACTGAGGTAATTGAGGGTGATGGAAGCTGATGCCATATTATTAAATGACTCAGCAACTCTTACAAGTTCCTTAGCAGTATGCATTTAAAAAAAAACAGAAAAGCGCCAATAAAGTACTTCATGTGCTGTAATGATTTTAGTCATTGAAATCTGAATGCCATTTATTTTGCTCTTTCATAGTAATTTGCAATAGCCACTTGAGCATGCAATCACATCTTCTGCAGCAAAAAAAAAAAAGATGACTCCTCCCAAGCACCCACTACTATCTAAATTGCTCCACTATGCTCTACAAGAAGAAATCTGTGGCTGCATTCATATAAGGGTAGGTGGAGATCTGAAGGGTTGATAAGTACTTTGGAGGAGAGGCTAAAGAAAGGGTAGACTAAGAAGGTTTCACACAGCTTCTGTAAAGTTGCCCCCCATGCCTGCAATTATATGACACTATTAAACAAGCTTCATATCTTAAACCAAACACAACCAGATACTACAGTCCTCTGCACTCTCCTCTAAGAGCAAGAGCCATTTAACTGAGTGGGACTTGTTTCTGAGCAAACATCCATAGGATCAGGTATAAGTCAAGTACCTCTTTCAGATGTGGCTCACGTTCACTACATGTTTATTTCAGAGCATGCGTGCAAAGATCAGCTTCTGCTTCTCATGGTGCTCCATCCTGGAAACCCAGTAGTGTGCCCCTAGATTTGACCTTAACCACCCACCATCATTTAGGGCAACAAGCACAGAGCAAAATTTTGCATTTTCCTTTCGGTGGTTCCATAACTAACCCATGTAGCCATCATTTAGAGTTCACGTGGTCACTGTGGCCATGAAAATGACTTACAGAACATACCAAATGACACTGGCTACCTGTGTTATGCAATTACACTGCAAGCATTTTGCTGATTCCTATTCATGCAGTGTTTCCCCCATAACTGTCCCCTACCTTTAATCCAAATACAGCTTTATCTGTCCCTGTAGGGAGATGCAGTAGATGTTGTAAGTCTCTAACTGACTCTGTGGTTAAATGACTGAGAGTGATCAAATTGAAACTGAACCCTGACAAGTTGGAGATTATGCTGCTTCGGAAGCCTGAAGTCTTGAAGGACATTGTTCTTGTGAACTTATTTAAGAGCCATGGGGTTATACTAGATTCAGCATTACTTCTTAAGAAGCAAGTTAATGCAAATCCCCCCAAAAAATCCTTTCTTCCATCTTAGTTTCCCCTGGAAGATGGGTGCCTTGACTAAGCCAATCTGGCCACTTGGATCAAAATCACGGTAACATCAAGACTAGGCTACTGTAATGCACTCGGCCTAGGTCTCTCCTCAGAATCAACTTGGAAACTACAGTTAGTGCAGAATGCCACAGCTCAGTTATTATCAGGAACCAGGTGGCAAATGTATATTACAATCATTCTGTAGTAACTCTATTGGTTTCCCATCAGTTACCAAGAGCAATTCAAGCTATTGGCTATCACATACAAAGCCCTTTATGACTCTGGACCCTCATGTCTGCAAGCCCGCCTCTCCATCTATGTGCTGCCATGACAACTTCACTCATCTGAGCAGGTCTTCTGCAAGTGCCACCCATACAACTGCCTGTACATGTGCCTTCTCTGTAGTGGCCCCACCCTGTGGGATGGCCTGCCTGAGGAGGTCAGGAAGACTCCCACATTCCTGACAATTCACAAACTGTGTAAAACAGAACTGTTCAAGAGGTCATTTTTATAAAGGAAATTGGGCTGCATTATAACAGAATGATTCAGAATTACACTTCAATAATGGGAAAGCTGTACATTACTACTAATGTGTATTATCTGTTTGTGTATCTTTTATTTTGCTCTAAGAGCATTATATGTCTACTTCTGTAATATCATCTTTTGCATTATTAAGCATGTCATATTTACGCCTTGTTTCGGATTTCTGCAATCCTATTCCTATTACATTTTTATTAGATATCTCATCTTGTTGATTTCACTGATTTTAGATTATGATTTAGATATAGATTAGGCTATAAATAATGCAAATAAACATTACTGTAATGATATATGAGGGAAATGTTTCATTCC
>NW_015169812.1:20202-31217 GCF_001447785.1 Gekko japonicus | reverse complement strand
GCTGGGTTGGAAGGGGAAAGGTTTCTGGCATTTCCCTCTGTCCGAGCTCTGCCCATTTTCCCTGGCTGACCCAGTGTTTGGCCAAGGGAGCATTCAAATCTGGATTTCAGCTGCTTTTTTTACATGTACAATCTTGTACTGCTTTGACACTGTTGTTCCCCTCCTCCATCTGTCCACTCAACAGAAAAAAATACTAATTTACAAAAATAATACTTTCCTCAGTTTTTTTTCTGCTGAATTAAAGGCAAGTTTCTTGATCGGTCTCTCTAATAGTCCAGTCTTGCTTGTTCTGCCTGCCTGGCTACTTCTTTCAGCCATCTTCACTCATATAAATTGAATGTTCTAAATTAGTTTGTGAATGCTTTATGTTCTTTGATTGTCATCATGGAGCTGTCGTTCAATCCAGTAGAGTCTGCACATGCACCAGTTTGGTGTAGTGGTTAAGTGCGTGGACTCTAATCTGGGAGAACCAGGATTGATTCCCCACTCCCCCACTCACAGCTGCTGGATGACCTTGGGCAAGCCATAGTTCTTGCACAGCTGTTCTTGAAAAAGAGCAGTTTCTGTCAGAGCTCTCTCAGCCCCATCTACCTCACAGGGTGTCTGTTGTGGGGAGGGGAAGGGCGGGGTTTGGAAGCCACTCTGAGACTCCAAGTGAAGGGTGGGGTATAAATCCAATCTCTTCTCTTCTTCTTCTCTCTGTGTGTGTAGCTCTGGAACCCTCCTTTTGGGTGAAGGTCATGTGTCTTTGCTTCCTTTTTTAATTACTCTGGATCAATTTGCCAGGATACTTAGACTTCTACCCTCAAAAACAGAACCTTGTTGGACTTGCTTCAATACATGGCTGTACATAGCGATAGCCAATTGTATGTTCTCGCTTATCTTATCACTTGTGCCCCTCTTGAGTGGAGTAACTTGCACAGTGCTCAGAAATTTGGAGTGACTGGTTCTTGATGTGGACCTCTAGTGCTGGGTGTTATTACTATACATGTTTGATATTATTTCAACCAATGAAAATTGCCAATTTCCCACTTCTGTTGTTTATATGCTTAAATAATATTTTTAAATTGTTTTTTTTAAGTTTGCAAATGCACCAACACAGAGACAGATGAATCTGCCAGCTGTGCAGGCACAAATGCAGTGCACACACTCTACTGTAATTGATTTTAATTATGCATGACATAAATTATCTAAGCAAGCCTAAACATTGTGAAGCTGCTCCAGCAGCAGCTACCCAGGCACTGGCCATTGTGAATGTCATCAACTGCACTGGTGCAACACAGTTCAAAATTAGGGATGGGCACAAACCAGGAAAACGCAGTTCAGTTCATGGTTTCTGGCAGTTCACTTTTTGACACTAAATGAACTGGTTTAGTTTGTGAGGTACATGATGTGGTAGAAGGCCCTTCCTCAGCATGCTAGAGAAACCAAACTTGCAAGAGATCTCTGGCTGACTTTCCTCTACCTGCCCTCCAAGATTGGTGAGGATTGGATTTACAGGGTCCAAGTTACAGCTCCCCAAAGAAGTTTACCCAAGGAAAGTGCTTTCTGGGGAAATAACAGGCTTGGGAGGTTCAAGGGTGTATAGAAAATATCCTATGCCAGCTAGAGACACCGGATTTGCAGCAGATATCTGGATGACTCACCTCTACCTGTCCTCCTAGTTCAGTGAGGATTGGATTTATGGGATTTGAGTTATGGCCCCTCCAATGAAGGTGCCCCCACCCTTCATTGTTTCCAATGGAGGAGAGAGAAACAGCAAAAAAAAACATGAGCAATAGAAGCCCAGTAGAACAGAAGCAAAGTCCCAGAGAATCTCTGGAGCAAAAACTGAAGATGGAAGGCCTTTTTGCAAGCCCAGCAGAACCAGTGCCACTGTGGCACTGCAAGCCCAACAGGACTAAGGTCAAAGTAGTCAGACATGTTGGTCTGAAGCAGTATAACAAATTTAGAGTCCAGTGGCATCTTTAAGACTAACAAAGGTTTATTCAAGGTATGAGCCAGGAAAGTGATTTCAGGGAAATGTCAGACACAGGTTCAAAAGTGTATAGAATGGACCCCCTGCAAGCTACACATGCCAAAAGCACAGGGAACCACTCCCTGCCAACCACTTTTTTACAATTTCTCCAAGTTGGGGGCAGATTACATTTCTGGGCTCCCAGTTACCAACCCCCCCCCAAAAAAGGTCTCCCCAGTGCTCTCTCTGGAAAAGACAGCTACAGTTACAGGAGTCTATGGAATGGCTCAGGAACACCAAACTCACAGGGAGACTTCACCTGGCCAGACCTCCCTCCCAGCCAGACCCTGGAAGCAGGGCAAGCATCCTTTCTACACTTGCAGCCCACCTCCAAGTCCCCAAAGGCAAGTTCTGAAGGACACAAAAGGCAAACAACCCCAGAATTTTGAAATGGGCTCCCCAAAGTTACGCGACAACTGTTTGACAGGCACCTCAGCCCCACCAGACCAATGGAAATATTTTTTTTTCATTTAAAGTGATCATGAGATAGGTATTGGGTTATGAGATAGATGTTGTTTCATGAGGTAGGTGTTGGGTGAGGTAGCCCATCCCCACCCAGCAGAGGTGGCCATCCTCCCACCCCCAAGTGCCAAGGGCGCGACACACAGACCACATGCCAGATCACTCAGCGAAGAGGAATGGGTAACACTCAGGGACAACAAGAGGCCTGGATCTTACCCTGTGAGGTCCAGAGAGGGGTAGTCTAGTAGGGAGACATTGACCTTGATGAAGGCCAATTCATCCACCCTAGCTGGGTCCAGGTGGAAGCAGTGGGGGCTAAGAATTTCTCCCATGTGGGAGAACACTCGCTCACTCAGGACACTGGTAGGTGGGCAGAAGAGGAGGCTCATGGCCACACAAGACAGATTGGACCAGATGGCAGCCTTGCATGACCAGTACTCTAGGGGATCAGTGGAGTTGAGCTCACAGGACTCAGCAAGGTACTCCCTCACCATCACCTCTGCCAATCCTTCTCCATCGTATGCCTGGCATCCCCACCACTACTGACCTCCCAGTTCACCACTGACAACCAGTAGCGAGGCTTCTCCTTGGTTGGGCTTTTTGAGACAGAGGTGCTGGGCTGTGGTTCCTCCCCCCCTCCCCCCAGCCTCTTCCACTTGCTGTTCTCTCTGGCTGTGTCTGCCAACCTGTGGCCTCTGCATTTCTTTGCAGAACTCACGTGTCCATTGCACAGGCTCTGCATTCCAGAGAGCAGTGCTGCCTTTTATCCAGGTGTCATAGATACAGGCCAGCTTGTACTTCCCTTCTTGAAGAGAGGATGCAACCTGGCGATGATGCCCACCTGCAACCTCTGTTCCAAGGCCCTGACCTGTGGGGGAACAGCTGTCCCCTTGGGGGCCCAGCTACAGTGCAGAGGCCAGCACCTGGTCCAGCCCTCAAATCGAGGGGGGGGGAGTTACTTGCCCCAGTTTGGCCATATGGATCTCAGAACATGTCAATGGTGCCCATGCACTATTTGGGACAGGGTCACCCAGACATTGGAACTGATGCTGAGCTCCTCTTCACCATGCAAGATGGTCATGGAGGAGATGACATCCTGCACCACGCTCTTCTGCTCTATCAAATGTGCAATCATGGCATAGGTGGCGTTCCAATGGGTGGGTAAGTCCAGGATAAGCCAGTGTTGAATTTGATGAATTGATGAACTTCCCTTCTTATGAATTTGATGATTCTTCACATCCTTTATAATATCATCATGTGAATCCATTTTGCATGGAATGTACTACATTTTGTGGATGTGGATATTTGATTTATTACATGACTTTGTTATTTGGTATGCGTAAATAATCATACATATTAACAAACAGATTTTAAAATGGTTTGTGTTTGATTAGATTTATTTAAATTTTTAGCACAAATTGTTACAGTGGTATTGTTCTTGTTTATACAGTCGTATTATATACTGTAATCCGTATAGTGATTGTCATCCCCCTGCAGACAGGCAGACTTGATGCTACACGAGAAGTGGGCAGCCATGCACCAGCAAGTTGCTAGAAAAGACCACATTTCAAGGATAGGAACATCCCAGGTGGCCCTGACAGTGCTCCCCACCCCCAGAGCATCCTTCACCACTACGTGAAGCATATACACCATGCAGACGATGCTCTTGAAGTACACAGCACAGCCTTCACTGCTGCCAGGATGTTGGTGCCAGCATCCATGACCATGCAGTCACAGACAATGTTGCTACCACCCATCCACTCCATCAGGCTACTCTGCATCACAGCGGCAATGTTTTGCAACATGTGGTCTGCATCCATCCCCTGCGCATGGAGCAGAACCACTTTGTAGCCTGGTGGCAGGACTGTTCCTTTCTGGGTCCTGGGCTGCAACAAAGTGGGGTGCACCTTTTGCAGGTGCATGGGGAGGATGGAGGAGGACAAGTGTTGGGGGTTTGTACTAACCTCTTTTGCCTCTCTGGAGAACCCCAGGAACAGATCAGAGAAAGGAGGCTCTGACTCCGAGACCCCTGGTGATGCCCTGCTAGGGGCAGACTCCTGTGGGCTGGCAGGATGGATTTGGTGCCCAGGGATGAGGGCCTGTTGTATAGAGAGGTGGAGGATGTCTCTCCCCCCCCCATGAGCATCTTTTGCACCCACTTTCACCCTCATGGCACAGAGGGGTTCACAATCAGGAAAAGTGGGAAGGTATAAAATTGGGACCTCAACCAAGGCACCCACTAGCTAAGCCCTCCTGTTTGGTATGAGCAGAGAGGCGGGGTGGCTCAGAGCCCTGAATCCACCTAACACCCCCAAACCCCAGCTGGGGAGAGGAATCTCAATCAGTTGAGGAACACACTAGCTAAGCCCCTCTGCTTAGTGTGAGCAGAGAGATGGGGTGGCTCAGAGGCCTGAGTCCACCCAAGTTAACACCCTCAAACCCGAGCTGGGGAGAGGAGTTCACAATCAGGAGGGAATGTGCTCTGCTAGTATGCTTTTAACAAGTTCCCTGCCACTCTGTGTAACTGCAAACAGCTGACAGAGGAGAGGGCGGGGAGCTCATCTGAGCATATATATATATATAGCTTTCTAATCCCATAGAACAGAATGAGAACTCTGTTATCAGCAGTCAGCAATGAAGCTTTGGAGAGCTCTTATTGGGGTTTCCAGGGCTGGAGAGGTCTGCTCCCCTATTGCCTTGGAGTTTTGTAAAGAGTTTAATTGAGTGGAGACAGTGTCTGGAAATGTAATAATTCACAAACCGCCACAAATAGCACCAAAGTTTGTGAAATGTTTATGATGAGTGCCCTTCCATGAACATCGTTTTGTGAACCACAAACCATCCAAAATTCGTGACAAGCTTTAGTTTGTGAGCTGGTTCATACCCATCCCTATTCAGAATACTTTTTGGTTTAAAATTGCAAACCAACCAGCCACACAGTCCAGTGGGCTGGTCAACTCTAGAGAAAATGGGCATTGCTAGCAAAGCCGGTTCCACTTTGACAAACCACCACTTTCACAAGCTACAAATCAGCCATAGTGCATTAGGGAAGGAAAACCCATCTTTTTATTCTGGTGTTAGAGGTGGTAACACATTCATCTTCCCAGTTCCAGATATTCCAGCACTCCCAGTCCCCTGAGTCAACTTGCATGACTCTTCTTACAAAGGGAAGTACTGATTTCACTTCTAACAGTAGTAACATTTCCAAAGGATATGGATTAAATGGTAAAGATGTTATTCAGATTCCTCCCCTCTTTGAAAGCCTCCTAAACAACGGGAATTTGATTGCTAGAGGAGCTATCCATGTGCAATTTAATTTGATTTCATCTGAAGACCGAGATGCTGAGCACCTCAGAAAATGAGACCAGTGATATTATTTACCTCTTTTGCATATTCAGCTCTGTGGGTGGCATCTAACCAAGTAAAGGGTTTTATTGATTGAAAAAGTGACAAGTGCTTTAGCTTCCTTAAATGAATCTTGAAAGCTTTACTGATTACATGCTTCCTATGTTAATTACTTTTATTTCTGAGGCTGAGGTGGAAGATCACTGTAACTTAAACCTACTGAAAGTTACTGACCAGTCAAACCAACATGATCTAAGATGTTTATCAGTGTTACTTGGCAGTCCTGTTTCTTCTATATAACTCTCCTCACTTGTAGGACTTCAGCTCTTGAGAATATACCTTATTGGAACAGGACATTAATTTACTTGGAGAAAAGCATTCAGTATTTTCTGGATCATGTATGCTACTGTAGCCTAGTGGAGTTTGAATCGCACATCTGCAGTGAACTCAGTACATGGCCTTAAAGAAGATACTTCAACCAGGGGTCATTTCGTAGAAAAAGAGCTAGGGGGACTCATTAGCATAACTCATTAGCATATGCCACACCCCCTGACATCACCGGAAGTGTGTCCTCCCCACAGCCGGCGGCGACCTCCAGCGGGCACCAGCAGGGAGCTCCAGGCCCCACCCTCCCGCACCTCACCCGGGGGGATGGCACCCCCCCACGCCCCCCCAAATGACCCCTGACTTCAACCAAATGTTCTAAAATTTGAACTTTGTCCTAAAATATTAACTTTAGTTTCAGAGACATTTAAAAGCAATGTTTTGTTGATGCTGGTGCAATCATGGGAATGATCAATTTGACAGGTTCAATACTTCTGCACCTTAGTTTTCTAAAACTCCTAAATCAAATGCAGCACATAACTGTGGATGTTAGGGAAGATTCAGAGTAGACAATCCAACTGCAGGGTGTAGAGGTCTAAGTCCGGCATTCCACAAATACGTGTGTATAATCACAAATCTATACATGCAATGCAACTGAGTGATAAAGGGGCTGCAGTTTGTGTGTTTCAGTGTTGTTCCACAAGACATGTGCATGTGTATAGAGGAACTGCATGCTTGAGAGAAAGCCTGGCTGAACCCTACTACCAAACAATACTGTCTTTTTACATGCAAAATTCTTTTGACAAGTGGAGCCATTCAAAAAAGGCTTGATTTTGAAATTGGACACAGCAAGAAAGCTGTGATGTTCTAGCTGGCTTGAGCAATATGGGAGGGTGCCATGGGGTCATACAAGCTTTAAAAAAAAAAAGATCTGCTGTCTGCTTACTATTGTGGTGTGTATTTTCAGACGAGTATGGCCTTTTGCATCCTATCGCCTTACTCCTCTCAACCTGCTGCACCACCTGAGATATTGTTACATACATGATCTCTAAGCCTAACTATGGCCCCGATCACATGGGAGGTTTAGGGCTGGAAGAGGGACGGATCAGGGGGGCAGCAAATGGGCACGATCCCACCGCAACATCTGGGAAGCGTTGCGCACCCATCCCCGATCCGGCCCTTCAGGCCGAAAATCCATAGTTAAAAGAAACCACCTACAGAGGTGGACTTACCAGAAAGGCCGCATCAAGCGCGGCCATGGGATCGCCGGCGCGTTCTTCTGCCGGTGCATCCGAGGCTCCTGGCTGAACTGCGCATGAACACGCATGCGCAGCCGGCTGTCTTGGTTTCCGGTCGGTGGCTTCCTCCGCAGGATCTGATCGTGTCGGGGAGTAACGGCGTGGCGGCTCAGGGGATCTATGTGATCCCACCGCCCCGTGTTTTATTTGGTGCAGCTCTGAATAGCCGCACTTTGCCCGTGGTTTTTTCTGCCTTGTGGCAGGGACCGATGCTTTTCTACTGCTTCCTCTAAAAAGAACTACATTGAAGAAAATAAATAAATGTACAGTGTACATTTGTAAAAGGAACAATTACGTATTTCCACTACAGTTTTTATCAAACAACTAATTAATTGAATTATTGAGTTATAGCAAATGATACAGAAAGAAATTCATTGTAGATTTAGCAAGAGTTTTAAAAATTAACTATGAGAAACTTGGTTAGTCATGTATTCACAGATTATTAAGAGAAATTAATTTAATAAGCACAGGGATATAACTAATTCATTATAGTCAATCATCATAAAATGTTTAAATAATGTGAAACATTATCTAGTCAAACGCGTTCTTAATGAGCCTCTGCAATCAACAGAGGCCAAAAATGCAAATCTATATTGGGTCCCTCTGGTATCTGATAAAATGTTCTACATGATTAGCAATGGCCTGATATATAGGATGACCCACAGCTCAATTGTAGAGCACATGCTTTGTTCACATGGAGTTTGGGTACAGTCCCAGACATCTCCAGTTAAAAGGGTCTCTAGTTACAAGGATGGGGAAATATTTTGCCTGTTACCTTGGAGAGCTGCTGCCAGTCGAGGTGGACAATACTGAGTTAAATGACCAATGGCCTGACTCAGTATAAAATAGCTTCATGTTTTTCATAATGTATGCATCCAGCATGATGCAGTGAAGTGTACAAGTGTCTGATTTTGTGGAGCTGGACAGGTGAGAATTCATTACAAACCTAAGTGGGCTGGATAGATGAAAGAGGAAGGTCAACTGCAGACAGCATGTAGCAGAAACAGTACCTGAGATTAGGGGTGAGCATTAAAAAAAAATCAGTAAAATTCAGAACTGAGATTGGAGGGGCACCAATACCATAATACTGAATTTCCGGATATCCGTCTACTGGTTCAGGTTTATTTTCATCCCCCCCCCCAATATTTATTTGTCCATTGTTTCCTGTCGGGGAATAGGGAATATTTCTTGGGATCTGGATGGGACCCAAGAGCCAGCTTAGTGTAGTGGTTAAGATTGGCGAACTCTAATCTGGAGAACCAGGTTTGAGTCCCCACTCCACATGAAGCCATCTGGGTGACCTTGGGTCAGTCACAGTTCACTCAGAGCTCTCTCAGCCCCCCTACATCACTGGGTGTCTGTTGCAGGGAGAGAAAGAGAAGGTGATTGTGAGCCACTCCGAGACTCCTTCGGGTACTGAAGACAGGAGTATAAAACCAACTCCTTCTCCTCTTCTTCTTCTTCAGCAAGTGGCACCAAATTTATAGGGGACTAAGACCCCCGCTCTCCCCTAGAGCCCCCCACGTTTGAAGGGAACTAGACAAAGGGGTCTACTACTATGGATTCCTGAACAAGATGTCCAAGATGTCATGGGCTCCATTGTTTCCTATGGGGTTACAGGGGGAACTTTCCAGGGGTCTGGAGTGGATGCTGGTAGAGAAAATAGGACCAAAACTTGCAGGGTAACACTGAATAAGATGTCCCCACCCATACTGGTTTCCCAAGCCCCCCCCCAAAAATATCCCCCCTCCAGAACAAAGCAATTCACCAAAAGCACCAAAGAGAAGGTGGGCTTGGTCCCCTGCAAATTTGGTACCATTTGCTCAAAAAAACAAAACAAAAAAACCCTGCTCCAAACCCTTGGGGATATCCTTAATTCCTCCCAATTTTTTCTGGTCATTTTTCATAATTCTGGATATGTGTGTGATTCTGGTTTTTGTTCTGTAAATACAGCCTGAAAATACCTTTTTAGGGTTTACTTTTGGGTGGGGAATTTTAATTTGCACATCCCTACCTGAAATACAGGAATACCGATTAGAGACATGAGGCCACAGAACTGCAGGTAGCAAAGTTCACAAGCAAGATCTACAAATCTTGGCATGATGTGGCTCTGAAGCAGCACACTTGTTCCTAGAAATCCATTCATGGCCATTGGGGCCAGAGATGCTCTTGTCCCACTCCCTTCTGGATTCAAATGTCACATGTGGCAGAGTTGTCTGAGCCCAGCCTGTGGGGACTGACAGTGGGGAGAAGAGCATTTGCTGAAGATTTGGGGCCCACTTTCCCTCCCTATGGATGACATTCGACTAGCCAGTTGCTTTGGGGCTAAGGAGGAATTGATTGGCATAATTGGGAATAATTTTTTTATCAGCTTCCTATTGTGTCAGGGGATAACTTATCCTGGTCTTTAGGCTTTTTATGTCATAGCTGGGGATGGTACAAACAGGGTAGATTGCTCCATATAGGTAGATGAATCCAGAGGAATGCTACAATGAAGGGCCATTTCTGCAACAGCCCATCATTGATTGTATGGCTGAGTGGGTTGGGGAGGGAATTCCCTTGGTGCTGAGCAGCATCAACCAGTTCCTGAAAAGTTGGTATGGCATGTTGGAGGAGGCAGATGAGGCTTGACATCTCTTGGCACAGTTCATGGGCCGGCAAGGATGACCAAACCATCAGAAATTGCTGGCCAAGTTTGGAGTCAGGATGGAGTTGCCCAAATGGTGGTTGCTGTGGACTGCCTTGCATGTCCTGCCTTTAAATATGTTAATATATCATGATGTAGATCAGCCATTTAAATAAAGTAGTTAAACCCAAGTATTGTTGTCTCAGGTTTTCATGGCTCAGGCCTTCATGGGGAGAGCACTGGGGGTGAACAGCAAAGGTGAAATGGCCCATAAGTCCCAATACAAGCCTGAAGTCTACTGCAGTTAGATTGGTTCTATTAGTTGGCAAGGAAGTGGGTAAGGAAGTATGTTAGTTTCATGTCAACCTGTGGCCAAGGAGATATGGTTTCGTGCGGATCCTGGCCAGGGAAATAGGTAGTATTTTATATAAGTGCAGCACTGCAAATACCGGTTAACAGAGGAGTAGGTAGTTAGCTGTTAGTTATTGCTGGTGAGAGGATTGTGTTTTTTGTGTTTACTTGCCGATGTTGTGAATTGTGGGTGATCTGAAGCGCTGTGGAGATCGCCCTGTGATGGCAACATCTGGTCATGTTATTCCGGTGTTCTTGGGGCGGGGTAAATATAGCGGTGGGCCTAGGCAGCATGTGAAGGGAAGGATGCGGAGAAATGGAAAAGCTCGGCATCCTTCCAGCCTGAGACCCATCCCAAGGGTGACTGACAGTGGGGCTCCGAGAGAGAACCCCTCTCCATCATTGGTGTTGTGCAATGCCAGGTCGATTAACAACAAAGCAGCTGTCCTTCGGGACTTCGTGATTGACCAACAAGCTGACCTGGCATGCGTGACCGAGACCTGGGTCAGGGAGGGGGAAACCGTAGCCCTGACTCAGCTTACACCACCTGGTTTCTCGGTCCTTCACCAATCACAGATGAAGGGGCGGGGGG
>NW_015169812.1:0-17907 GCF_001447785.1 Gekko japonicus | reverse complement strand
ACCAAGAACAGGGCGTTTTTGGTGGCGGCTCCTATCTGGTGGAATGAGCTCCCAGAGGAGATCAGGGCTCTGTGGGACCTAGTACAGTTCCGCAGAGCCTGCAAGACGGAGCTCTTCCACCAGGCTTTCGAATAGGAGCCGCCACCACCACCAGTATACCACCAACGCATCAGTATACCATCGACGCCCTGGAGGACATCTGGATATGGGCATGGATTACCAAAGCCCTAAATACACTTTTTTGCATCATGGGCAAGAATGGGACGTTTAGAGGACTGCCATCTTGTTTTTAGATAGCTCTGCTTCAGATAGGTTATAAATTATGATGTAATTTTAATATTTTGTATTGTTTTTTACTGTTTTATTAGCTATATGCTGTTAGCCGCCCTGAGCCTCCGGGGAGGGCGGGATATAAGTGTAAATAATAAATAAATAAATAAATAAATTTAACCCAGTTTTCAATGAAGCATGATAAATAACCTTAAGAACCAGTGGCATGGCTCCTTGACCAATAGTGGACACACATGAACACGTGAAGCTGCCTTATACTGAATCAGATCACTATTCTATCATAGTCAGTATCGCCTATGTAGACTGGCAGTAGTTCTCCAGGGTCTCAGGAAGAGATCTTTCACATCATGTACTACTTGATCCTTTTAACTGGAAATGCCAGGGATTGAACCTGGGACCTTTTGCATACCAAGCAGATGCTCTCCCACTGAGCCAGTCTGATGGCATGCTTTCTAGTATGTCAGTTTGGAACCAGCATGCCTTGGGAAGCAGGTGCAGTGATTCCTAAAGGTGGAGGAACTTAATTGCTGGAACTGATACCCAGTCATATAGCAAATCCTCACAGGGGTGTGTGAGATCCAGCTAAAGTTAGTCTGGCTTTGAGTGAATATTGGTAGAGGCCTCTGAGTCACTGAAGCAATATCAGTAACAGAGTAGAAGAATAGAAATGGTAATAGTAGAATTAACCCAGAAGACCCTTTTAAGCTAAGGCAGTTCAAGGCCCGTCTTTCAGTGGAATTTTACAGGGCCCTTACTTCGTGAGTTTTTATTAAAGGAACTCATACTGTGATCTCTGCTTTTTTGGCATTTTATTTATTGATTTCAATGTCTAATGCATAAAGTAAGTTACCTCTGGGCACACACTGCCTTTTTTCATCAATTAAGAATACCCAATGTATTGCCCAAAGCTCCCACTGTCTCTACCGCAAGCACCTACTTTATTATTCTAAGAAAACAGAGATTTCCATCTCCCTAAAATTGGGCCATGCATATTTCTATTTAAATCCATTCAAGCTTGCTTCTTACTTTCCAAGCCACATTGTTTCTTGGTGTTTAATTTCAATTTTTATTATCATCAAATGTGAAAAAAGTGTTCTAAACCTACAGGGAATTAGAGGCCAGAATTTATGATGATACACGTGTATGCTTTAAATATGACTGTATTGAAAAAATGTGATGTATGTGCATGGTCCACACTTCAGGGGAAAAGTGTAATACAGAGTAATTAGGGGTTGTACTTTTGTATTCTGCTGAAACATTCACTGCTGACACATTCAAATGTTCATAAATATCCCGTGACATCACTGTAGCTCAGACAAGAGGTTGCATTGCCAGCACCACAAAATGTCTCAGTGTGTGGTGCAACCATTCAAACCTGCGACTACAGCCCACTTTTAAACAATGGTCCTGAGAGAGGCAAGAGAAGACCTGGATTGATGTTGTTTTCCTGCTTTTGCTGCCTCCCTCAATTGGTGACCGTCAAAAACAGAACTGCCACCATAGGGGGTGGAGTGAACAAAAGAAACTCTCCCTACTCACCCCACCAATTTCTCACACTCTTTTGTGGAAGTCTACCTATTTCAAATTCTTGTTTTTAGTTATGTAGTCAATTTGCAACCTGACCTGGATGGTCCAGGCTAGCCTGATCTCATCAGATCTTGGAAGCTAAGCAGTGTCAGCCTTGGTTAGTAGTTGGATGGGAGACCTCCAAGGAAGTCCAGGGCTGTGATGCAGAGGCAGGCAATGGCAAACTACCTCTGTTTGTCTTTTGCCTTGAAAACCCTGTGGAGGTCCCCATAAGTTGGCTGTGACTTGACAGCACTTTACATCACCAGTCAATTTGCAGTGAGAGCGAAACCAAAACATAGTTTTCCCCTTGGCTTCTGGTACTGATCCCCTTGACTGTGTATCTCTTTGGTTTGCTGCTAATTTACCAACTGCACAGATGAGTCTTATGTGCATTTCATCCAAACATTAGGAGCATGATTTGTCATAAGCCATTTGCAATCCTTTCAATAAATGTCATACTGAGGAGGCATTGTATTCATAGGCTTGCTCAAGGAAGCTCGCTGCTATTGTGCATAAATTGTCAACAAATGGCCAGTCCAAGCCAGGCGGTCTCCAAGCAAAGTGTGGATTCAATTAGGAAGTGTTGCCCTTACATCTCTCTTCATTATTGATATTATGACAGTCATATAATCAACCCTAAGGATTATATCAGCCCAGGGGAAGTAGCTAATACGTTCACTCTCCTTTTGTAAATAATTAGTATTTGAAAGTCTGGTTATGTTTGTAAATAAATATGTTAATTTGGGGTGAATTATCATTTTTATGATATTTCCTCTGCCAATTAGTCTTAAGAAGAGGAACACAATTTTGTAAAAAAATTATAATTATTCAATGATGGGTTATCATTGCTGCCATATTTTGGGGATTTATCTCTACTGTTAGGAAAATGGGTTTGTATATCTTAATTGGAACATTAGCAAAATAGGGAATTGCTTGGAAATATTGCTGCATTGCACCAAGTATGGGAACATACCTATCTACCTGTATGTTTTTCTTAACAATGAAAGCAAGCTTAGAATTCCATTGCAAGAGGTTCTTCTGGGGTTACCTGTAAAATGCAACCACTTTACAGGGTTGTGCTACATTCCAACTTTCTCTTTTATATAGCCAACTTTCCAACTTTCCAACTTTCTCTTTTATACAGCCATTCTTCCCTAAAACTTAACATTGCATACATGGTCCCCTCTTTTTTTATCCTCATAACCACCCATGAGTTAGAATGGGCTGAGAAAAACTCACCCAGGGAGCTTTGTGGCTGGATTCAATTTGAACCTGGTTCTCTACTATCCAAGATCATATATAAATGATATTCTTACCTAGGATGTTTTGGAGATCATTAATTTATAGGGTCAGCGTAACTTGGAAGTGAAGTAACAGTGCATAATGCACACCCCGTGTGGTATATTCTATTTTCATTTGACAAATTTGTTCATTTTTAAAGATCACCATACCCATTTGGCTTATTGAGTAGTTGACTGGCCATCTCAGGAATCCTCATCAAGAATTGCTTGGTGATTTGATGTGATCTTTTCGGCCCATGGTGCTTTCAGAACTGGCATGCTGACAGAGGATAAGGCTTTTCAAGCCATCCAGACATTGTGTTTTGATTCTAAACCAACTGTACTGGCCTCTACAACTTCTTTTGGAAAGTTAGCAACGATTCATGGATATGAAACCTCTGGAACTCTGAGAAGGGGAAACACTCTGTAGTTGGAAGAGCTGTGTTTTTAAAAATCATTCATACCACCTATTAGGAATATGGTAAATGTATAATTTAGACCATGTCTTAGTCCAACATTCCACCCATTACATCACACTGTCTCCCGAACACTGGAAATTACCATTTGCCTACTAATATTTGGTAAGACCTGTTTCCATGCATCCTGTCAAAGAAACTTTTCCAAATGAAAGTTGCTTCTTGTTAGATGTGCCAGAAATCACAAAAAAAATTGGCATTAGTGGGCCTGTAGGCTAGCAAAAATTATTGTTGGCTATTAATTTTACTGTAGACATATTTGCAAGATGGACTCAATTATGTGAAACATAACTAATAGTGCCTTTCAGGTTTTGGACAGCACCACTACAGGCTGCAGGTGGGGGACCATGGAGGATGACGTTTTGAGAATGCCACCCCATGTTATCAACCCCATACAAATGCACAATGGGGCATCAAGCAAAGCAAGGACATAGAAACTGCGTTGCTGCTGTGCTTCTTTTGATATTATGCAAAGGAATCTGGGCTCCAGTCTGAGATGGTGTAGTATATTCAACCACCTCATTAGCACCTCATTCACCTGCATATGTGAACCAGAGCTAAGAAGTTACTTAGCTCATTGAGTTAGTGCGTTGAACTTAAGCCTTTCTCAGAAGGATTAATACTGGCTAAGTAAAGCTATATGTATCTAAGGCTGTCTGCCAAGCTGTTCCAGAAACTTTATGAATATTGTAAAAGTACCTTTAACCTCTATGATTAAAAGCAAAGGGGGGAATGCAAAGTAATATCACAGGCAATGTGCACGGAGGATGAAAAGAGCAAGATCTGCTGTTGCATGCTAATCTGCTCAAGATAGAAGCTTCGTCATCTTCTGTCATTTTTCTCATGTTTCCTCTCAAATGTTTAACATTATTTAATTAGTTTCCCTTCCCCTACTGGGTCACACTAATGTCAAGAACATGTTATAAGATAAATTCTCTGTTTTGTATGGCACTGCCTCGTTCTTTCAACTTTGAAAGGTTAATGCAATTTCATCTTTAATCTCCTGTACATTAATTAACTTTCTGTTCAATTTCTAGCCGCAGCAAACAGATACTTCTAATCCCAAAGCTGGAAAATGCTTGAATTGCTAAATTAATCAACTAAAGTTAAGTTAATCAACTAAATCATTTTAACTTCTTTGTTTGTTTTGTTTGTTTGTTTTTGTTTTTTGGCTCCTTTCATTCTGATCTAACTAAAACAACACCCAAGTTGTGGTCAAGGAGTGTGCCACCCCATCCAGAACTGCAACAGTACAATCCTAAACAGAGCCTTTTCGCCCACTGACTTTGATAAATTTATACAGCTGTAACTCTGCTTAGGTATGCAGCATAATAGTTTTAAATAACAGCAGTTTATTTTAAGACTAGAATCTGTGGCAACTGGTACTCCCCAAATGTGATAGCATACTGAACCAATGTTGTACAGCAGTTGTTTATTTACTCTACTTATAGTCCAGCTTTCTCTCTGTGAGTGTTTCACTAGAAGCAGGAGGCTCAAGAAATTTTCAGCCAGTCAGAGTGTTCCTTGGAGAACTCTGAACTAGTCACTATTTCTCAGGATATTTAATCTATCAGACAGGATTGCTGAGAGATCAGAGGCAGGGGGGGAAACCCAAATCAGCCATCTAGTGGTAGAAATGAGGCACTGCCTTTAAAACAAAAACCATGTGTTTATTTTATTATGTTACCCTGCTCTTCCCCCCAACAGAGACCCAAAGCATCACCTCTTCATCCTCAAAACAAAGCCTGTAAGATAGTTCAGGTCGAGAATGTGTGACTGATCCAAGGTCACCCAGCAAGCTGCTAGGGAAGAGTTGGGGATTCAAAACTGGGTCCCCCAGATCCTGGTCTGACACCATTCTGGCTCTCTAATTTGCAGTTAGCTGTCTTGACAGGAACTGCTAGTAATGACAATATATATATTTAGCATTTCTCCTTAGGCCTGGGCTACCTGAGAAAGAGACCAGGTTGCTGAGCTGGGACAAATTGTTATGCCATTCACTCTGACCTTGGGTGACGGGGGAGTAAAGGGATGCCCATCCCTAATAGGAAAAAGTCAAGGTGGGAAGGGTTTTATTATTCTTGCAAGCATTCTGGTGATTCAGCCAACTTGCCCTTCCGTTGAATGTTAGTTGTAGGTGAGCCTTTGATCTGGGATGATGTGTGTCTGCGATGAAGTAAGGAGGAAAGATCCAGTTCTAGTAGCTGAAATCTCTGTGCGCGCTGTCTGATCTCCTTTACTCAAGTCACTGCTTTTATTCCCTGAATTGCTCAGCTGAGATCATTTCTGAACTGCAGGCCCCTCCAGCCTGCTACCTCTGCTGCAATTGCTCATTAGAGGAAAGGAACTTCACACACACAGGGCATCATTATGGGAATGACAGCATTACTGAGTACTGACTGCAGGAGCTACAGTCTGCTGAACTAATTTCACCTGGTATGCTTTGCAAGGAGTAACACTTCTGTCCTCCTGGATACGGTGCCTCGGATGTTTCCAAACCAAACGTACGATCCAGATTTGTAGAGTCACAGTTTGGGTCTGGAATTTAATATCTTGAACTTGGGTAATATCTTTGCACCTAGGATACAGCATCCAGGACTATTCTGTTGCTTCTTTTAGCATTTTAACATATATTTGTTTCTTGTTAACCAAGGTGCCTGTGTGGGACACCCAAACCTTAAATGTGGTCGTGGGTCTGGGCTTAAAGGAAGAAGCAAAAAGGATTCCTAGGATACATGAATCCAGCCATTCATTTTGACACAAGAGTTGCAAAGAAAGAGATGCTGCCCTGAACTTTCGGGAAGCAAAAGAAGTGGAAAATATAATTAACAAGAAACTTACGGAGAGGGTACATCCCTTCCCTGTTCATTGCTTCCTTCCCTCTTCCTCCTTTTCTAACAATCTTCCCGCTCTTTCTCCCCATCCACTTATCTGTCAGCCTTCCCCATCTCTTTTGCCCCCCATCCCTTCTCTGTCAATCTACCCCATTCTCTGATAACCTACCCCTTATTTTCCCCAATACTCCCATTCCCTTTATCTGTCAACCTACCCCCTATTCCACTCCTTTCTCCCATTCTCCTTATCCGTCAATCTATACCATCCCCCCCCCCCGCCGCCGCCTTTTCTTCACTCACACTTGTTCCCCCACCCTTGGCACTCCACTTCTCTCATGCCCCTGGCATTCACTCACCCCCCACCCTTGCTCTCTTCCCACCTACTGCCCTACCCTTGGCACTCCACTACCCCCACCATTCCCATTCACCCTCACCCTCACCCTTGCTGCTGGCTTGGTGGGGGGGATGGCAAAAATCTCAGGAGGGGATACTTGCAGTGGGGGATCCCTGCCCCTATCACTGTTAATTCCCCACATGGCTCAGTGGGGGGAAAGATGCAGGGGGGGAATCCCATACCCCCCCCCCCCCGTGCAAAGTTTGTAATCAGCTCCAGGTCTCCCTCTGTTAGTGCCAGGTAAGGGGCAGCTGCTTGCATTCTCTGCCACCTTTGCCGAGCCCGGAGCAGCAGCTGACGTCTTCTTCTGCTATGACCAAGCCCAGCCGCCAGCATCCAACGTGGCCACTACTGAGGCCAGTATAGCTGCTGGCATCTGGTGTGGCTTCTGTGAGTGAAAGAGAGGACCTGGGATCTGAAACAGTCATGGTTCTCTCTATATTCTAAAAGAGGCAAGACAGGTAGTGATGTGTAACCCTGAAAGGCTGTGACAGTCCATTATATAATTATTTTCCCACCAGATGTCATACACAAAGGCAGCAAACCTAAGCACATTTACTAGTGAGTAAGCCCCACTGTGCTCAGTTACTTCTTAGCCAGCAACACTCCCCCCCCCTTTTGCTGGCCCAACATGCAGCCTGTTGAAGACTTCTGAAGACTTAAGAAGGAGGAGGAGGAGGAGATTGGGTTTATACCCCACCCTTCACTTTGAGTCTCAGAGCGGCTTACAAACTCCTTTCCCTTCCCCTCCCCACAACAGACACCCTGTGAGGTAAGTGGGGCTGAGAGAGCTCTTGACAGAAACTGCTCATGAGAGAACAGCTCTGAGAGAGCCATAACTGACCCAAGGTCACACCAGCAGCTGCATGTGGAGGAGTGGGAACTCAAACCCGGTTCTCCCAGATTAGAGTCCATGCTCCTAACCACTACACCAAACTGGCTTTTGCGTACTGCCCTGGGTTATTTTAGTTGGAAGTAACAATATTAATAAAAGGTATTGCATGCCTTGGGCTCTCGTTGTTGCATATTTTAATACAATACTTTAAATTTCGCTCATGCACACACTGAAATCTGATCTCTTTTCCAGGTCCTTTTATTTCTATTGAAGACACCACATTACCAACAATGTGTCTGAAGTTTTTTATTGTAATGTAATATCTGGCAACAGTTAAAATGCTGTCCAGAAAGCCCATAAAAACAAGCCCTAGTTCCAAGCAGACCTAATCTAAACTCCTAAATATTCATGGGCTCATAGTGTTGCTCAGATTTTAAGAGCTGTTTTAAGAGGCATGAATTTTTTTTTCATACCACATTTCTTTCTGTCCATTTCTACAGTCTCTGTCACACTCTAAATTTAGATTGCAAGCTTCTTGGGGCAGAGGCCTGAATTTATGGCATAACAATTTGCTGTTATTCTGCTGACTTTTACATTGCAAAGTGACATGTGCATTTACAGTCCAGTAATAACAACCATTCCTTTGAAGGAGGGTTCCACTGGTTGGTGGAACAGAAAGGCTGGATTTAAGCCTGAATAAGATACTCTACCCACAGTTGGCCCATCCTTGGCTGTCCTACTCTTCACCCTATGAGCCCCACCAGACACTAGCTGCCATGGGTAGATTATAAGGAAAACACTCATCATCCATTCATTTTTTAAAGTCTGATCTGATATTTTTTTAGCCCACTCAGGGATAGCTATGATCCTGAATCTTGCATTCTCAAGGATGTGGAGAAGGTTGCCGTGTTAGTTATGCATGGGTTTCTGTATTACTAACTGTGACCTAAAAACAAATGGATATGAAATACCACATTAGTAGTCCATGTATGTTGGCTGAAAGCGACAAATTGCAAAACTCTCATCAGATCATCTGAAAACCTCTGTATGGCTTGGACCCAGCAAAAAAATTCTGCAAATGGAAGGGGGGGGTTCATCCTCCCCGTGGCTGCAGATATCCAGATCCCCTCTACTGCTTTTCCTGGGGGTCCTCTGTTGGTTAGAAGCGGTTTTTTTAGGGTGCATTTTGGAACACGGCAGAGGGAAGAGACGAGGAAGCCCCTTTCGTCAGTTAAAATAACTGCTGGATTCAAGACAATATCATGAGGTTACAAACTTGTCATCTGTATCCTTTGGGTTAAAAATATTCAAAAGAAACCAGTTTTCCTTTATCATTTACTGATAACACCCTGTGTTTGTTTGTTTTATTGTTAATCCTTATACAAAATTGTAAGGTTCTTTCTTCTGAAGCAATTGGAGGAGTACGCCAGAATGAAACTTGGAGAGGAAATATCAAGAAACTGTGAATTCAGTGGCTATACAGAAAAAAATAACATTTCTAAAAAGTGTTTTACCATTTGTTGAGCATAAAATAAGAAAAAAAGTTCTTATCTCAATATTCAAGGGGTTGAAAGTGAAATAAATTCTCTTTCCTCCTTCTTGTTTGGGTCAGCTCTGCAGGTCTATAATGTATGCCTGTGCTGGTCCCTGAAGTTTATTTTATTAAATCGGATTTCTCCCTGATGTTTGACCTTGAATTCAGGACTTGTATTTTCAAAATAGCATTCGTCCAGTAATCCTATTCCCTACCAAATATAGAAAAAATAAATCCAGAATGTGAATGGCAAAATAGGGGAAGAAATGCATACTACAGGAAGCATAACTTAAGAACCGCAATATACTTTAGACAGCTTGCATGCATAACAAGATGTAGTGGCCAGATCAGGCTGCTAGCTGTCAGATTATTATTAATCCATTAGACACGGACAGCGCATTTGATTTTGTAAAAAAGAAGAAGAAGAAGAAAAAGAAAAGTTCAGCCTCCATTCTGAGGAACTCACAAGTTAAATCTGTCAGTCTCCCTTGATTTTGAGCCGCACAGCCATTCCCCTGAGCATCACAGCAGATTACTCACACTATTTAGGAGGAAAGGGCACATTATGTCATCATAAAGTATGGGGGGCAGTATATCAAGTAATATAATGAGTACCAGCTCCAGTAGTTACCTGTATACCTCCTGCTAGTTTTCAGCAAAGGTTTGGCCATTGTAAGGAAGCACACAAGCATCAGTTCTGGGTGGGGGGGCTTCCTTTTTGGAGTCTAACCTTGAGGATTTCTTGGAGGCTTCAAGCATCCTTTGAGACATAAAAGACATTTTTGCTGAAGGCTTTTGGATAGTTCATTAGTAGATTTGGTGGCTACTAACTACTAACACCAAATGAGAAGGGAGCACTCACTGGAGAAGACCCTGATGCTGGGAAAGATTGAAGGTCAAAGAAGATGGGGACGGCAAAGGATGAGATGGTTAGACAGTGTCATAGATGCAACGAACATGAAGTTGAGCAAACTTCAGAGGACGGCGGAAGACAGGAGGGCCTGGCGGGAGATGATCCATGGGGTCGCGAAGAGTCGGACTCGACTGTGCGACTGAACAACAAAAACAACTACTGGATGCTCAACACCTGCTAGACAGTGTCATAGATGCAACGAACATGAAGTTGAGCAAACTTCAGAGGACGGCGGAAGACCGGAAGGCCTGGTGTGATCTGGTCCATGTGGTCGCGAAGAGTCAGACTCGACTGTGCGACTGAACAACAAAAACAACTACTGGATGCTCAACACCTGCTTGGATGTGGGCAGAAGGGAAGTCTGCTAGTTCTGCGTGTGGCCAGCCAAGGGAACTGAAGTCTGGGATTTCATATGGCTGCCAAGAAGGAGTCTGAGTGGGTGGGTGGGGGGTTGAGGTCTGTTGTGGCTCTAAAGATAGAAACGCCATCCCAAGTGCTTGTTTGTTACTTCCAGATCAACTTACGCATTTCTACACAAATAAATGTTACAGAAACACTTGAGTCTGCTGTAGTCCCTCTTCACAAGGTAACTTGCCCTGACCTGGATAGCCCAGGTTAGCCCAATCTCATCAGATCTCAGAAGCTAAGCAGGGTTGGCCTTGGCAAGTGTTTGGACAAGACTCCACAGCTTAGAGGGAGCCATGGTTGTGATGCAGAGGCAGGCAGTGGCAAACCACCTCTGATAATTACAAAGAGACCTCCCAGTTGCCAAATATACAGAATTACAGAATCAACTGGGGAACCATAATATGCAAATATGATTTTATAAAGTGAATGAATATTTAAAGTGTTACATACAAAAAGTTACAAAAGTACTCATAACAGATAAGAGAATCACTAGTTGTATTTGTATTGTATTTAACGAAGCTGTTGACTTTTCTTTGAAAAGTACAGAGAATGTATGAAGAAGAAACAACACACAATAAATAGGTACATGCTTTATTATAACTGTTTTCCCATCTGTATTTCTGGTGATTTTCTTTCCAAATGAGCTGTGTTAGAGAATGAACTTGATATTTACTTTATGGACTATATTTATTGCTACACACAATGGACTGTGCACACACACATAGGCTCCAAGAACTGTACACTTTAAGTCACCTGTTGTGATGCTACACATAGAAGGTGCCTGCACAAGCCTTACACGTGAATAAGGTTTCAGCTACACAGTTACCAGCCTGGTGAAAGAAGCACAGACCTCCATTATTGTGAGCAATGAGAAACAACAGCTCTGAGCAGAGACAGCCCCCATTGCTGAACTGTTTGTGGTCACGTACCACCCATCAACTGCTTTGTTCCTGCATTGGTATTTCCTGCCAAATGGACATTTGGTTATCAATAGAATGGCCAGCTTCATCAACACCACAATGGAGCATCATGATGCCAAGGTTTTCACACCTGTCCAGATGCCATCCTTTGAGCAAGGTTTTAGGTTTCAATATTGGCCACCCCTCTTAGGTAACCACCCTCCCTACATGCAACCAATAGGATGGTTTTTGGGACAGACTAACAGGTAGGTGGGTCTACAGGTTGGAACAGGTACCACCCATCTAATGGACCCACTATAAAATGAAAGGACCATTCACTTGGCCCTTCCTAGCTAGCAATCCCCACAACACCCTCTATCTGCTTTTAATCCCCTTGAGCCCCACTTACTATCCCCAACCCTTGCCTCTACTTTGATCTCTTGATCTGCAGTCAAGAGACCCCCACACAGTCCGGCTAAGTTCTGGTAGTGTGGATCCCTTTATTTTCTATTTCTTCCCATCCATTCTTCATTGGGACAACCAAGCTGCAAGACAGATAAGTATTGCCCATCATCACCCCTACCTGCTAATGCAACAGTGCTTATTTTAATACTGTAATTCTTAGGAACTTGATTGAATGTGTGTGCATCAGTATTGTTTGTATGAGATATATTTTCAAGTAAAAGACATCTATTTTAAACCACAACCGCCTCGAATCCGTTACTGGTAACCCTTGGTGGGAACAGAACCTTGGTATAAACCGGCAAGAACCCATTTATAAATTGCCAATTGCTGTAAATAAAGCAATTCGGCTAACAGCTGAATTGTAGTATTTGCTTTATAGTAATTGCTGTACGAGATAATCTACTTCTGAGGAAGCCTGGAAACGAAGAGAAAAGTCGACAGCTTCGTTAAATACAATACAAATACAACTAGTGATTCTCTTATCTGTTATGAGTACTTTTGTAACTTTTTGTATGCAACACTATAAATATTCATTCACTTTATAAAACCACCTCTGAAACATTTCCTGCCTTAAAAACAAGTCTACCTCACCACCAAATTGTGCTTAACACTAAAAGAGGTAAAACTTCTGGCTTCCAGATAATCTTAAGATCTCCTGGCTATTTTACACACAATGCCATACAGCAGCAGCAGCAGCAACAACTAAAGCTGTAGCTAAAGCTGTAAAAGGGTAGAACCTATCTGGAACTTCCTACCACCTGGAAATGGAGATCTTAAAATAGTGTTTTTAGGAGTTGCTCATGTCTCACCTTCTCAGATGCTCTAAATGAGTAAGACTAGGGTTACATACGTTCCCAGACTATGCTGCCCAAATGGAATTATCTGTATTCAAGGGTCAGGCTACCACCTCTTACTCGCAGTATCAAAAAGCTGAGAGGTAAATCCCAAAAGATATTGCCTATTTACCACTTTGTTCAGATCTCCATGCTGATTTTAAAAAGAATGACAGGTGGCTGTTAAGAGTACAAAGCAATTTATCGTGGTTTTGAAAGTATAAGAACTCACAGGTCTTTTCACCTGGGCTCATTCTGGTTCTTTTGTTCCTCTGATATCATGGTTATCCTTCTCCACTCCTTTAGTCTCTTCCTCTTATGGACTTTCTTAAAGGAGGGAGTTCTCTTTCTCCCTCCTCTCATCCACACTGGCCAGCCCTCCCCCGGTTCTCCTGAGCTTCCTCCATTTCCCTCTTTCTCTTCCATACCTACCCTTCCCCACCCCTTTTGATTGCCTCCTCTCCCTGTTATGCCACCCCTTTTGCAATCTCTGTCCACATCTTTGCCATTTACTTCCTCCTCAACATGTCTTTTTTCCCATCCACATAGTTGTTCTGCCTTGTTTTAGGCCAAATGCCCCCACATCTGGGGACCATAGTAGCAGATTCCTTGCCCAGTTGGAGTGGTCACAAGTGAATGTTGATGTCTGCTGGCCAGCCAGTACCGGCCACTGCTCAAGCCTGGGGCTCTTTGGAGCTCTTCAGGGATCATTAACCAAGTATACCACACTCTTTCCTGAGAGCCAGTTTGGTGTAGTGGTTAAGAGCGCAGATTCTAATCTGGGAGAACTGGGTTTAATTCCCCACTCCTCCACATGCAGCTGCTGATGCAACCTTGGGTCAGTCACAAGTTTTTTTAGAACTGTTCTCTCAAGGGCGATTCTCAAGAGAGCTCTTTCAGCCCCACCTACCTCACAGGGTGCCTGTTGTGGGGAGTGGAAGGGAAAGTGATTGTAAGCCGCTCTGAGACGTCTTCAGGTAGTGAAGTGCAGGGTATAAATCCAGTCTCTTCTCTTCTTCCCGATTCTTCAGAGTCAGCCCAAAAAGGTGCTGTTATTCCTGCTCCACCACTCATATCAAAAGTCGAAGAAAGTAACTCAAAGTGAAACTGATTTTCTGGAGGAATTATGCACAAGACAGATTTTTCCCTCCTGAAAATAATTCAGATGTTAAGCCTATGTCCTAAGATAAGCATTAAAAACCCTAATTTAAAACAAATGAACATCTCAGTTCAAAGGCCATTTTTAAGCACTAGACCTGATAAGAAGGCTGACAAAATGCTCTTAACATTTCTTCAGCACACAAACATTGAAAACATTTCTACTACTGGAAAATGTTGACTGCATGATCACTTCAAATGGGCACAGCTCATTCTGATAACATTTAAACCATGACTAGCAGCACCACAGTCTTATCTGGACTGAGCTTCTGTTTATTGGCCTTCATCCAGTCCATTACTGTTTCTATTGCTATTTTTCATTCTAGTACTTCCCCCACCCCGTACTATTTTTGTTCGAAAATCCATTAACCTACCTCATAAAGAGACGTAGAGTTGGGCATCACCAGTAGGCTTGATGTCATTTCACACAGCATCACTGAGTGAGCTCTCCAGGCAGTTTATATAGTTAATGAACAACACAGGTATATGGCATAGCACTTCCCTTTTCTCTCTTCCAGTGACCAAGGAGGTTCAGTCCCAAATGAGGCCAGAAGCTGGACAGCATTGGATCCAGATAATCCATCTCATCCAAGACTATTTGGTATGGCATAGCCACCCAGTCTGAACACTGGAACATTGCCTGGAAAGGAAATATTCACTACTGGTAGTTATTTATAAAGTCATCTGGGCCCAGATGACTTCTTCAGGAGGGATTTCACAACCATCTTCTTCAACATGGTTTGTACTATGTCCTCCTTTATCAAGGCCTTTCACTATTCCATGGACCCAGTTAGGAGCTTCTTCTTTCCCAAGCCACAACAGGAAAGGAGCAAACACCATTGTAATAGGCTTAGGGTTGCCAGGTCTGGGTTGGAAAATACCTGGATGGTACAGTACCATAGTCCACCATTCAAAGCAGCCTTTTTCTCCAGGGGAGCTGATCTCTGTCAGCTGGAGGTCAGTTGTAAAAGCAGGAGATCTCCAGGCCCCACCTGGAAGCTGGCAACCCCAAAAAGGCTACACATTTGCTTTAAGCAACATGTCCACATCCTTAATACCTGAATATCATCCAAGCAGCTACCACTAGTCTGAACTCCAATAACTTGCTGAGACTGGAATGGCAAACCAGTGATTCCAAATCTTGATAGATACAAGCAATTTTTTATGCTAAATGCTTCAAAAGTAAATAACAGCAAGTTTCCATATTACTTATGCCAGCATCATTTGGGCCCTGTGTTTCTGATGCCCGTTTAGAATCATTTCATGCCCCTTTCCATCTGTCTGGCATTACAGTTTTTTCCTCCCCCCCCCCCACACAAGGTAGTGGCACATTTGATAGTCTTAATGCCATCTTATTCGGTTAATAGGTTGATTACTGTATTTATTTTTAATTGTGAATTTAGCATGTGCATTTTTTTCCTGAATTTAGCATGTGAATGTCTTTTACTGATGTACACCACCCTGAGCCCTGTTCTACAGGGAAGGGCAGTTTTAAAATCTCATTAAATAAATAAGGAGCATTGTTCTTCTTCAATGATACATGTATTGTGCTTTATTGCATTTTTTTAGAGGAATCTTTATAGAAATCTTTGTTCTCCATTAGTTTCATTGAACCTTTACCTATGCTGTATAATCAAGAAATGACATCAGATCCCATTGTTGCATAAACAAAAGTGAGATCTGGGGTTTGTTATTTTACTATGGTTTTAATGGGAAATGACTTCTAGCTATTGCTGTAAGCAACCTTGAACCACGAGGAGAGGTAGAGTATAAATGTTTTAATAAACAAGCAAATAAATAATAGGTTACTATTTCTTAGCTCATTCAATATATGCTCTCCTCCCCCATTTTTCTGTTCAAAAGCAAAGTACAGGTTTGTACTTGATAAACTCAGGAAGGAGCAAACTAAGCAGTAGGAAATGGGAGTCATCTGATGCGCTGATGGTGCTTGAACTATTTTTTCTTCTGTCTTTCATGGCTCATGAATGACATTGAATTCTCTTGTACAAAGATATGCATCCAGTCTAATCAGAAGTCTCATGTTATGCTTACAAGCTGGAAATTCTTCTTGCTTGTGTTTTAATAGTATCCCATGTGAAGATGGGGTGTAATATCATGTGTGTAATATCCTTAACCAGAAGGCCACTTTCATAGCCATCAAAGACAGTGGTTGAAACTAGGTGGTTGTTGTTCTTACATAAGTAACGTCATGATCATGAATGTCACAGTACTTCTAATTCTTTATGCATGAAACTCCTTGTAACAGAATCTCTCTCTCTAAAACATATTTAATTGTCCCCTTGTTGTCAATTCATTGTCATTTGTCAGTGCCACACATCAAAGCAATAGATTTTGCAAGCTCTAGTTCGTTCCTTGTCACAGACTCATTAAACAATATGTCTAGATAGGTATAAAGCTCATCACATAAACATTCAGATTTCCTGCTCTTCCAGCAATAGTTATAAATCTTTAGAATAAACATCACAAATCCAGCTGTGAGTATTTGCCACCTGGTAAAGAGCTTAATATTTTCTCTTAAATGAGCGCACTTACAAATTTTCCCCTCCTACTTCCTAGCATTTTGGTTCCAGCTTCTTCTGTTGTTTCAGTATTTACTGCTGAAGAAGCCACTGTACCAATGACAATGTTCCTTAATTGAGAATTGCCTTCCACAGAAGATCCATTATACAGCAATTCAAACAGTTCCTTTTGTCCTTAAAGTCACACTGTTTCCTTGCATCAGTAGTTTCCTTGAGTTGTTTGCTGGTTCCATAGCATGCCTTGAACATATTCTACATCTCAGAGCAAGCAGGATATGAGCACTTTTAACAAATGGAACATCCCTCTCAGGTTTCTGCCTCTTGACAATCCACCCATTGTTTCCTCATCAGTTCTTGTTGTATGGCTTGATAAGATGACAGCACAGCCAGGTACCTCTCTGATCACAGTATGATATCTTCCCTATTTTAAAAGGATGCATAAACATAGAATCTGTTTTTTGAAAGCTTGGTCACGTTCTGAAGATAAAATGCAAGCTCTTGTTTGTAAATCCTTATTTTCTTGGATCAGTAATGAATGGTAAAATTGATAAATATATTGTTGATTGAGGAGATGTCTGTCATCAAGAGAAAGACACTGCTAGCTTTTTTTAAGGTGGTCTGTGTCTACAGCCATGTTCTATCTTTGTCCTAAAACATCATCACTTCTATGAATGTTGTAGACTCCTTCGTTGCAAAGGAAAAAGGATATCATCAAGAGTGTTAGACAACACAGGTTTGTTTGATATTTGAAAACAATGGTAGAGATTATACTTTATCCATTTAACTGATGGCACTGCACACATGAAATAATTCATTATTAAGTATGTCTAATTCTAGTTTCATTCAGAAGGCTTTGAATCTGCAGGTTGTTTTTCACTAGTGTAAGGTCGCAGTCACACGCACCAGAAAAAATGGGGAGGAAGGGAGACTATTTCCTCCGGCGGAATTTGACCCGCATTAGCATGATCACACAGTCCTTGGAAGCTGCAGGCATAGCCCACCACCACATGATCAGACGCAACCATGGGTGAGTCGAAGGAGTTTTTGGTCATTTGTTTTCAATGCGCTTAAACAAGGAATTGATGAATCACATCTCCGCACTGAGGGCTCCCTATGTAGTTTGCGATGATGCACATACTGCGAGGGGGGGGAACAACAGCACAGAGGTGGGATGGCCTTATCAGACCATCCCAACACCATGAGAGTGCGCTGGAGTGATCAGACACAGGAAAGTCTGTCCGTGGCCCATTGCAACCCATTTACTACCGGATCCTCCCCTGTGTCTTTTTACTCCATTTCTGCGGTGGAGCAGAACGGGTTGCTGAGGGCTGTGGGGCACTTCCCAGATGTTGTTGTCTGATCGCACCCTTTAAATCCACCTGGCATTCACACCTATGGTGGGTCTAACTGTGCGTATGATCACGGCCTAAGTAACTTCTTCTTTCTTTTTTTGCCCTCCTCCCGAAGGGGATTTTTTT
>NW_015169811.1:648044-649085 GCF_001447785.1 Gekko japonicus | reverse complement strand
GGGATTAGATTGATTCGTGGAGGATAGGTCTGTCAGGGTTACTAGCCATGGTGACTAAAGGGAACCTCCACATTCAGAGGCACTCATCCTCTGAATCCCAGAGCCAGGAGGCAACATCAGGGAAGGGCCTCAGCCTTCTTCCCTGGCTCCGTCGGTTACAGCCTGTGCTTGCTGCACATATATGATAGAGGTCAAGGAGCTGATGAGCAAGGCAGACCACACAGGGCTCTTTTTGTAGAAAAAGCCCAGCAGGAGCTCATTAGCATAATAGGCCACACCCAACAGCAGAAACCAATAGGATATTAGACACCCCTGACAGCACAGCTCATTAGCACATTAGGCCGCACCCCCATGTTACCAGAAGTGTGGTTATTCAGCCATACCCACCTTTTGCTTCTTATTCTGTTTACCTTCTTTGTTGTCAAAACCAGGGCTTTTTTGTAGCAGGAACTCCTTTGCATGTTAGGCCACACACCCCTAATGTAGCCAATCCTAATGAGTTTCTGCTGTTGGGTGTGGCCTATTATGCTAATGAGTTCCTGCTGGGCGTGGCCAACTCGGGAGCCAGCTGGAACTCCGTTCCTGTGCGTTCCTGCCCAAAAATAGCCCTGCCGCAGAATATGTTAACATGAATGTTGCCGCCATCCCTAAGTATTTATTTTACTTCTAGCTAGCACTTTATGACATTGGATTGTTTTTAGATAGTTTTATCTATGCTAGAAGTGTTTAGTTATGTTTTATCCTTCTGTAAGCTGCCCTAAGCCTGCTTTGGCGGGGAGGAGAGGGTATAAATTGAATGAATGAATGAATAAATAAATAAATATGCCCTGGAACTGGTTGGCCACTGTGTGTTACAAAACATTAATTTCTGAATGTAATTATTACAAGAGATAATACAATAGAAACAGAAGCGAAAAGGCAGGACGGAGGTCTTCAGCCCTTTTGGGAGAACTTTTTTCCTAGAATAAGATATGTTGCTTCTCAAGCTATAAGAGTTAGAAAACTCATGAGTATGCAGCTTTTTGTTGCTTGAGGAACTCC
>NW_015169811.1:647026-647870 GCF_001447785.1 Gekko japonicus | reverse complement strand
CCTCCAGAGGAACTGGTTGGCCACTGTGTGAGACAGGATGCTGGACTAGATGGACCACTGGTCTGACCCAACAGGGCTCTTTTGATGTTCTTATGAAGGCCTTGGCCTCTATGTCCTGTTGTTGACCCTCCAGAGGAACTGGTTGGCCACTGTATGAGACAGGATGCTTGATTAGATGAACCCTTGGTCTGATCCAACAGTGCTCTTCCTAAGATGCAAAAACTGCATAGTAAGAGCCTACTTACAGCAAACTATTCACAGCTGTATAGACCGCAGTCCCTAATCGTTTATCCAAGTAACATTGTGAACCATTTTGTATAGTACAGTCCTATTGCCTGTGTCGAAAAGCCCTCTTGAATAATTCAGTTTTGCATAGTTTGCAGAAAGCCAGGAGACGAAGAGATTTTGAAATCTCCTCAGGCAGGCCATTAGTACGCATGAAGCTGCCTAATACTGAATCAGACCCTTGGTCCATCAAAGTCAGTACTGTTTACTCAAGTCTGGCAGCAGCTCTCCAGGGTTCTAGGCTGAGGTCTTTCACATCACCAACTGAGCCAGTTTGGTGTAGCGGTTAAGTGCGTGGACTCTAATCCAGGAGAACCAAGTTTGATTCCCCACTCCTCCACTCGCAGCTGCTGGTGTGACCTTGGGTCAGTCACAAGTTCTCTCAGAGCTGTTCTCTCAAGGACCGTTCTGGAAAGAACTCTCTCTGCCCCGCCTACCTCACAGGGTGTCTGTTGTGGGGTGGGGAAAGGAAAGGAGTTTGTAAGCCGCTCTGAGACTTCGAGTGAAGGGCGGGGTATAAATCCAATCTCCTCCTCCTCCTCCTCCTCCTCCTCCTCCT
>NW_015169811.1:625438-645976 GCF_001447785.1 Gekko japonicus | reverse complement strand
CTCTTCTTCTTCTTTTACCTCACAGGGTGTCTGTGGTGGGGAGGGGAAGGGAAAGGAGTTTGTGAGCCGCTCTGAGACTCCTTCGGGTAGTGAAGGGCGGGGTATAAATCCAATCTCTTCTTCTTCTTCTTCTTCTTCTTCTTCTTCTTCTTCTTCTTCTTCTTCTTCTTCTTCTTCTTCTTCTTCTTCTTCTTCTTCTTCCTCACAGGGTGTCTGTTGTGGGGAGGGGAAGGGAAAGGAGATTGTAAGATGCTCTGAGACTCCTTTGGGTAGTGAAGGGTGGGGTATAAATCCTATCTCCTCCTCTTCTTCTTCTTTTACCTCACAGGGTGTCTGTGGTGGGGAGGGGAAGGGAAAGGAGTTTGTGAGCCGCTCTGAGACTCCTTCGGGTAGTGAAGGGCGGGGTATAAATCCAATCTCTTCTTCTTCTTCTTCTTCTTCTTCTTCTTCTTCTTCTTCTTCTTCTTCTTCTTCTTCTTCTTCTTCTACCTCACAGGGTGTCTGTTGTGGGGAGGGGAAGGGAAAGGAGTTTGCTCCTCCTCCTCCTCCTTCTCTTCAACGTTTCCTAGCATTATTGTCTTTTACAGTGACTCTTGTACTCTCATAACGTGACCAAAGTACGATAGGCTTCATTCAGTGCCCTGCCCTAGAATTAATGGCTGCAACCCAGCCCATTTCGATTTCAATGAGCAGGAATCCCAGGTAGTCACTGCAAGTGCTTCCCTGTACTGACACACAGTTTTTCCAACTTGCTCTGAGCTGATCCTGTATGTACACCATCAGAGGTCGAATGTTGGCTTCTTGCCCACCATTGCAAAAAATATATGTGGGTCAACATGAGTATCCTACAAATTGCATCCGGGCTGCATTTAGCCTGCAGAGGCACGGGAACGAATGACCCGGCATCTGCTAAGGCGGTGAGAAGTCAGCACGGATGAAGCCGTGGCTGTAATATGCTAAAACGGTCCTGTGAGTCAGGCTGCCTAAAGACTGCCTTTGAAGCCCCGTTAAACAAAGAGCAGTCCTCGCTCAACTGTGTCCTCTGCTCCCATTTATTTCAATGAGGTTTGCGTGCCTGACAAGTGAATTATACCCTATGGCTGCAATCCAGGGAACTGCGTGTGCGGCCAGGTCCCTTTGCTAGGTGTCAAAGACAATGAACCATGAGCTCCAGCCAGTTCCGTTGCTGACAGGAGGAGATCTGTGTGTGCTGCTCATAGCTGCTGGATCTTAGCCCGTAGAGCCTTTTCAGGTCAGATCTGAGGTCTTTAAAAGAACAAGGAGAAAATTCAGTAGAAGGAACACAAAAGGTGTAGTGCATGTTTCTTGGGGAGCTGACCACAGAGAGAGTTTGGTGTAGTGGTTAGAAGCACAGACTCTAATCTGGGAGAAC
Organism: Gekko japonicus; assembly: GCF_001447785.1. NCBI lineage: Eukaryota > Metazoa > Chordata > Lepidosauria > Squamata > Gekkonidae > Gekko > Gekko japonicus. Next base: position 644,583 of record NW_015169811.1, on the reverse strand, counting down.
CGGGATTGATTTCCCACTCCTCCACATGCAGTTGATGGGTGACACTGGGCAAGCCGCAGTTCTCTCAGAGCTGTTCTCTCAAGAGCAGTTCTCAAAGAGCTCTCTCAGCCCCATCTATCTCACAGGGTGTCTGTAGTGGGGAGAGAAGAAGAAGAAGAGATTGGATTTATACCCCACCCTTCACTACCCTATCTCAAGGTGATGTATAACCAATGCGGTGTAGTGGTTAGAATGCTGAAGTAGGATATGGGAGACCCAGATTCAAACGCTGACTCTGACATGGAAGCTTGCCAGGTGATCTTGGTCCTGTCACTTTCTCTCAGTCTAACCTACTTCACAGAATTGTTATGAGGACAAAATGGAGGGGAGAGAATTAACTACACATCCCTGAACTCCTTGGAGGAAGGGAGGGATAAAATGCACTAAATCAATAGCAGCTGTGGTAGAATCCTATTTCTGTCCTAAAAATCCTGTAACCAGAAAAGAAGAAGAAGAAGAGATTGGATTTATACCCTGCCCTTCACTACCCAAAGGTGTCTCAGAGCGGCTTACAAACTCCTTTCCCTTCCCCTCCCCACAACAGACACCCTGTGAGGTAGGTGGGGCTGAGAGAACTCTTGACAGAAACTGCTCTTTTTCAAGAACAGCTGTGCCAGAGGTATGGCTTGCCCAAGGTCATACAGCCAGGTGCAAGGGGAGGAGTGGGGAATCAAACCCGGGAGGGAAGGGAAGGGAGTTTGCAAGCCGCTCCGAGACGCTAAGTGAAGGGCGGGGTATAAATCCAATCTCCTCCTCCTCCTCCTCTTCTTCTTCCTCTTCCTCTTCTCCTCTGCAGGGGGTAATTACCAGTTGGTAGCAAGTTTCAGCCCTGACCTGGATGGCCCAGGCTAGTGCAATCTCATCAGATCTCAGAAGCTAAGCAGGGTCGGCCCTGGTTTATACTTGGATGGGAGACTACCAAGGGAGTCCAGGGTTGCTCTACAGAGGCAGGCGATGGCGAGCCACCTCTCTTTGTCTGTCCTTACCTGGTCAGCCTAGGATAGCTTGATCTCATCATATCTCAGAAGCTAAGCAGGGTCAGCCCTGGTTCGTAGTTGAATGGGAGACCTCCAGGGGAGTCCAGGGCCACATCACAGAGGCAAGCAATGGCCAACCACCTCTGTTCATCTCATAACTTGAAAACCCTGTGATGGGTTCCATCAGCCGCCTGTGACTTGATGGCCCTTTACACACACTCACAGCAAGTTTCAGGCGCGAGGAATAGGGAGAGAACCAGTATCCAGCCGCTCACCGCAGGCTCCAAGGCAAAAGTCAGCATCTGGTTCTTCAGCACCTTGGAGAGTTCCCAGGGAGCGCAGAAGTCCCTCCTTTCAAACTTCAGTGGAGCCCTTATATCGCTTTGCATGCCTGATGACTGCCAACGGGCCGCCATACAGATGGAATTGACAGCGGTTTAACAGAGAGCTTTGCAGGCTAGGAGCTGTGTGCGAATGCTCTCAAGTCACTGCGAAACACCTCCTGCAGTTCAAATCTCGAGGGGAATGAATGGCTTTGGCTGGTTGGTGGATTGATTCCAAGATGTCACTTAGAAGACCTGAAGTGCCACCGTTAGATCCGGAGCCTGGAATAGCGTTTTCTCCCTCCGTAAGGTCCGCAGGGAATTCTCCTTCAAGTTTCATTTCAGAGCGACTCAAGAGCTGCCGGTTCCTGAAGGTCCCCGACAGAGGAGTCCCTCTCCAGAGGCAGGTGCGAACACCGGCACAACTTGTACGGTATATTTCTTCCTCCCTTTGTAATATCCACTTTAAACGCATGCCAGGGGGAGTGATTACCATTGTGTGGCAGTTGTTCTCACCTACGGTCTGAGTAGGGGGTCTTTCAGCCACCTGGGGATCACTGATGAGTTACCCACAGTGCTAGTGGAACAGGTAGAGAAAGAGGTACTTTTCTCCCTTTCGCACAATACAAGAACTCGTGGGCACTCCATGAAATTGCTGAGCGGTCGGGTTAGAACGGATAAAAGGAAGTCCTTCTTCACCCAAAGAGTGATTAACACATGGAATTCACTGCCACAGGAGGTGGTGGCGACTACTTAGATAAACGGCTTCAAAAGGGAATTAGATAGGCATATGGAGCAGAGGTCCATCAGTGGCTATTAGCCACAAGGTATAGATAGGGGCTCTGGGGCAAGTGATGCTCTGTCTTCTTGGTGCTTGGGGGGGCCCAACAGTGGGAGGGCTTCTAATGTCCTGACCCCACTGGTGGACCTCCTGATGGCACCTGGTGTTTCTGGCCACTGTGTGACAGAGTGTTGGACTAGATGGGCCTTTGGCCTGATCCAACATTGGCGTCTCTTATGTTCTTATGTTAGTGGCGCTGAGATGCAACTTTATGTGCTGCGCAACTCTTGTTTCGATGAAAACAAGCTGGGGAATGGGAGTCAAAAGGCCACTGGATGTAGCAAACTAACCTGGGAGAGGGTCTTCTCAGCGATAGCACGAAAGGTTTGGAACTCTCTCCCCAGGGAGAGTCATATACTCCCTTCTGTTGCTGTCTTCTGCCAGCAGGTGAAGACTGGGGGCGGGGGGGGTTGTTTCGTTTGGCACTCCTGTGGTGATCCCTCCTTTCTAACCAATATTTTAATGTTTTGTTTGTATTTTAACTCTGTTTTGTAAAATTGCTTTAATGATGTGTGCTTGGGAGGGGGTGGTGGTGGTGGGTTTTTTGTATTTTTCATGTTTGTGTGTGAGTGTGTGTGTCCACCTGGAAGTCATGGTGACCTCTGGAGACTGGCTGCGTGTCCACCTGGAAGTCATGGAGACCTCTGGTGACTGACCCCACCTGGGGGCCTGGAGGATATTCAGAGAGGTGACTGAATAAATCTGTCTTCCCAACTTCTGGTATTCCAAGGATGTCTCCCATCCAAGTACCTGCCAGCAGGGGTCATTTTGTAGAAAAAGAGGTGCAGGCGCTCATTAGCAAAACTTATTTGCATAAAATTTGCATATGCCACACCCCCTGACATCATGGGAAGTGTGTCAGAAGGCAACACTCACCACTCAGGCTACACTGGACTGTTTTGGATTGCTAGCTATTGGGGGGGGGATGTGCAGATCTGCCCTCACAGAGGAGGGAGAGCTTGTACCTGAATAAAACTTGATCTTAAAGATGCCACTGGACTGTTTTGGATTGCTAGCTATGGGAGGAGGGGAACACGCAGATCTGCCCTCACAGAGGAGGGAGAGCTTGTACCTGAAGGTGGGTGGGTGTTGGGGCTCTGTAGCTTACCTGGCTGCTTCTTGCTCTGACTGAGGGCTGCTGGGAGCAGGGGGTGGGGCTTGTTGCACGTGCCCGCCCGCTGGGCTGCTTACTGCCGGAGCTCTGCTCCTGTGTGCTCCCGCAGGAAATGACCCCTGCTTGCCAGAGTCAACCCTGCTTAGCTTCTAAGATCTGATGAGATTGGGCTGGCCTATATCCTGGTCAGGGCGAGAGGGGAATTGGTTTTAATGGTTTTTAAATTTGATTTTTATCATGATTTTATCATTTGAGGGGCTGTGGCTCAGTGGTAGAGCATCTGCTTGGCATGCAGAAGGTCCCCGGTCCAATCTCCAGTAACTCCAGTTAAAAGGATCAGGTAATGGGTGATGTGAAAGGCCTCTGCCTGAGACCCTGGAGAGCTGCTGCCAGTCTGAGTAGACAGTGTTGACTTTGATGGATAAAGCAGCTTCAGGTGTGCTCATGTATGTTTTTGTTAGCCATCTTGGTGGTTCTTGTAAGGGCAGAAAGGTGGGATACAAATTTTGTAAACCAATAATAAAATAAATCAATAAATCATGGCATGGTTTCATTGGGTCATGACTGGCTGGGCACACTGAAAGTGACCTGGCATAGCAAGTGGAACTATGGATGCCCATGAACTTTGTGATGTAAACCACTGATCTGTTTGCCCTCCGCCTGAAATGGCTGACAAACAGCTTTGCAGCAGCACAGTGGATGGGGTGGTGGAATTTCATTTCCTTGCCTTCCAGGGGTTTTTGAAGAAGAAGAAGAGATTGGATTAATACCCCACCCTTCACTCAAGTGTCAAACTCCTTTCCCTTCCCCTCCCACAACAGACACCGTGTGAGGTAGGTGGGGCTGAGAGAGCTCTTTTGAGGACTGCTCTTGAGAGAACGGCTCTGAGAGAACTTGTGACTGACCCAAAGTCATCCAGCTGGCTTCATGTGGAGGAGGAGTGGGGTATGAAACCTGGTTTTCCCAGATCAGAGTCCGTGCACTTTACCACTACACCAAACTGGCTTTTGCATCTGTGCAGTAGGTGAGATGATTCTACCAAAGGTCACATGAGTAGCCAAGTCAGATAATTAAATGCAGGGGTCATTTCGTAGAAAAAGAGGTGCAGGAGCTCATTAGCATAACTCATCAGCATAACTTATTTGCATATGCCACACCCCCTGAAATCACCAGAAGTGTGTCAGAAGGCAACACCCACCACTCAGGCTCCACTGGACTGTTTTGGATTGCTAGCTATTGGGGGGGGGGAAACGTGCAGATCTGTCCTTGCAGAGGAGGGAGAGCTTGTACCTGAAGGGGGGGGCTCTGCAACTTACCTGGCTGCTTCTTGCGCCTCCTGGCCCAACTGAGGGCTGCCAGGAGCAGGGGGTGGGGCTTGTTGCATGTGCCTGCCCCCTGGGCTCCTTACTGCCAGAGCTCCGCTCCTGTGCGCTCCCGCAGGAAATGACCCCTGCTTGCTGATCTGGAGCAGACACATCCCGTCCGATCTCCTTGCATCAGACCCAGTTGCCCCTGACGCAGGCGTGATGCTAGCAGGTTCCCTATGATCCTGAGCAAAACACGCAGCCTTATTCATAGGCTAATCTGTGCCTCCTCATCAATATTTTAACTGCTGTGGGTAATTCTCTTTATGCTTTCGCAGCCTGGTCTGTAATAAGGAGGGACGATCTAGATAGATAGCTTTATTTATTTTTTGCAAAATCCCCGTAAAACCTAAAGACACATTGTCCGTGCTAAATGCTTTCAAACCTTCCAAGGTGTCATCGTGTCACCATTTCACTTCATCAAGCATCCAAGGCAGGAATTTCGAGACATCAAAGCAGCCACCGTCTCCCTCCAGAAACGAGAACGGCTCTTTTGATCTCCCCCCCCCAGCATCCCTTCACCCCCGGATTAATAGATACTGTACATTACCGAAACCTACAGGGGATCCTCTTTCCACTTCCTCCATATGTTCTGGGGCAGTTTGGGGGTTGCGTCTCTGATTCCTTCTGAAGGTTTTCATTTTTTTAAAAAAATCCCTTGTCTTGTCTTATGTCGGTAACCCAGCAGGAAGGGCATACCCGGCCCACTGTGAGTCATGCGGCGGCTTTGAAGCTTGTCAAAATCAAAATGCTTTTACTGAGGGTGGGGTGAGATCAGCCAGCTGTTTATTTGATGCCCGCTTTTAGAGAGCGATCCGCGGAGATAATCCCCCAGCCACCCCCAGTCCCGAGAGCTTTGTCTACTGCTAATGTTGCTTGAGACATCAAAATGGCCCCCTACCCATTCCCTCTGGCTTGCTAGGTTACGTGTCTATCAAGGTGGTTATATAACATACATCGTATCCATGCCTAACATGGGGACGCATGAACATCAGTCGAGCCCCTGCAGATTTTCACCATGGTCCTTTACACACTAGACCTCAAATCCTGGTTCAACACTGTCCCCGAACTTACATTCTACATTACACTCAAGTTCACCCCTGTAAATATCGCAGGGTATTTTTTGTTTCCGCATTACACTGATGTCATCCTGGTTTTGCCCCACACTTCTCCCGGGATAAACAGATGCTGTTATAACCAGGGATAAATACAAGGTATTGTGCCATGAGTTGAACTCTGATAAAACCAGGGATGAGATCTAAGTGTGGAAAGAATCCTGTGGCACCTTGAAAGGCTAAGAAATTTATTAGGGTATGAACCATGATTGGCAAGAGGATATTGTATAAGCCACATGAACAGAAGTTGATCCTTTCACTTCTGAGTCACATGGGCAGTGATGTAGACACATCATTGCACCTCAGAAGGATCTCCCTCTTTTGGGGGGTAAGTTCCCCCCTGCCAGCCAGCTAATTGGTGGTGGGGTAGTAGTTCGTGGCAGTGGGGGACCCCTGCCTCCACGGGGGGGGGTCTAGCAACCCTAAAGAGATGAGTGGAGGTGCTTTGCCATTGCAAATCAATCAATCAAACTGATGGCCCTAAGGAATGGAAAAGAGCTACAACAGACTGAACTGATTTCAGTCCGTTACAATAGACTGAACTGAACACTTTCCCTTTGAAGAAAGGTTAAAGCGCTTTGGGGCTCTTTAGCTTGGAGAAACGATGGCTGAGGGGTGACACGATCGAGGTTTATAAGATTATGCATGGGATAGAGCAGGTAGAGAAAGAGGCACTTTTCTCCCTTTCTCACAATACAAGAACTCATGGGCACTCCATGAAATTGCTGAGCGGTCGGGTTAGAATGGATAAAAGGAAGTCCTTCTTCACCCAAAGAGTGATTAACACCTGGAATTCACTGCCACAGGAGGTGGTGGCGACCAATGTTCCCTCTAAGCTACGGGGTACTGTGAGCAAAAAGTTCTACTTTGTGAGCCACTGGCATTAAAGTTGTGAGCAAGCGATCTGGCTGCTGCATAAATTAGTTTGCTCTGGAGCCCTCCTTCCTGAGCTAAGAGAAAAATGTGTGAACCAGAGGCTAAAAAACTGTGAACTGGCTCACACTAACTCAGCTTAGAGGGAACACTGGTGGCGACTACAAGCATGGATTGCTCCAAGAGGGAATTGGATAAGCATATGGAGCAGAGGTCCATCAGTGGCTATTAGCTACAAGGTATAGATAGGAACTCTCAGTCTGTGGCAAGGGATCCTCTGTATTCTTGGTGCTGGGGGGGGGCAACAGTGGGAGGGCTTCAGGTGTCCTGGTCCCACTGCTGGACCTCCTGATGGCACCTGGTATTTTTGGCCACTGTGTGACAGAGTGTTGGACTGGATGGGCCACTGGCCTGAGCCAACATTGGCTTCTCTTATGTTCTTATGATTTGGAAACCAATAAGGTATAAATTGAGCTATTTTGCTAAGCAGGGTCTTTAGGTTGTATTTCAAGCTTTAATTTCTCTGTGTATAGTACCCCTTCCATGAAAAAGAAAGAAAGAAAAGAGATGAGTAGAGGTGGTTTGCTAGTCTGGTGTAGTGGTTAAGAGCGAAAAACTGTGAACTGGCTCACACTAACTCAGCTTAGAGGGAACACTGGTGGCGACTACAAGCATGGATTGCTCCAAGAGGGAATTGGATAAGCATATGGAGCAGAGGTCCATCAGTGGCTATTAGCCACAAGGTATAGATAGGGACTCTCAGTCTGTGGCAAGGGATGCTCTGTATTCTTGGTGCTGGGGGGGGGCAACAGTGGGAGGGCTTCTAGTGTCCTGGCCCCACTATTGGACCTCCTGATGGCACCTGGTATTTCTGGCCACTGTGTGACAGAGTGTTGGACTGGATGGGCCATTGGCCTGAGCCAACATTGACTTCTCTTATGTTCTTATGATTTGGAAACCAATAATGTATAAATTGAGCTATTTTGCTAAGCAGGGTCTTTATGTTGTATTTCAAGCTTTAATTTCTGTGTGTATAGTACCCCTTCCATGAAAAATAAAGAAAGAAAAGAGATGAGTAGAGGTGGCTTGCTAGTCTGGTGTAGTGGTTAAGAGCGTTGGACTCTAATGCAGAGAACCGGGTTTGAGTCCCCACTCTTCCACATGCAGCCAGCTTGATGACCTTGGGTCAATCACAGTTCTCTTAGCGCTCTTAGCCCCACCTGCCTCACAGGGTGTCTGTTGTGGGGAGAGGCAAGGAAGGAGATTGTAGGTTGCTCTGAGTGAAGGTAAAGGTTTCCCTTGCCCAAAAGCCAGTCAAATCCGACTCTAGGGTTGCGGTGCTCATCTCTGTTTCAAAGCTGAAGAGCCAGCGTTGTCCGAAGACGTTTCTGTGGTCATGTGGCCGGCATGACTAAACACCAAGGCGCACGGAACGCTGTTACCTTCCCACCGAAGTGGTACCTATTTATCTACTTGCAATTTCTTGCTTTCGAACTGCTAGGTTGGCAGGAGCTGGAACTAGAGACGGGAGCTCACTCCGTCATGCGGCACATCCGGGTCTCGAACTGCTGAACTACCGACCTTCCAGAGCATGCAGTTCAGCGTCTTAACCACTTGAGCCACCGCAGCTCCTTCTGAGTGAAGGGTGGGGTATAAATCCAATCTCCTCCTCCTCCTCCTCCTTCTGCCATCGCCTTCCTCTGCATAGTAGGTTTGGTCTTCCTTGGTGGTTTCCTGTCCAAGTACCAACCTCCCTTCACTTCAAAGCTCTGGTGAGACTTGGCCAGCCTGGGCTATTATGGTCGCTTTGCGTCATGTAGGGTCACCAGCTCCAGGTTGGGAAATACCTGGAGGTTTTGGGGGTGGATCCTGAGGAGGGTGGGGTTTGGGGAGGGGAGGGTCATCATTGGCGTATAATGGGTGGAGTCTGTCATTCCAAGTGGCCACTTTCTCCAGGTGAACTGCTCTCTGTTGCCTGGAGATCAGTTGTGATCCCAGGAGACCTCCAGGAACCACCTGGAGGTTTAGAATAGATAAATGGAAGTACAGCAAAGAGGGCTGTGCATATAACAACACAGTCCGCTGGCTCTTTGGCTTTGAAACGGAGATGAGCACCGCAACCCTAGAGTCAGATTTGACTGGCTTTCGAGCAAGGGAACCTTTACCTTTACCTTTACTCTACATAACCATTCAGATCCATTCCAAAGACACCAACGTAAATAGTCCAATAAAGGTAAAGGCAAAGGTTTCCTTGCTCGAAAGCCAGTCGAGTCCGACTCTATGGTTGCGGTGCTCATCTCCGTTTCAAAGCCGAAGAGCCAGCGCTGTCCGAAGACATTTCCGTGGTCATGTGGCCGGCATGACTAAACACCAAGGCGCACGGAACGCTGTTACCCTCCCACCGAAGTGGTACCTATTTATCTACTCCCAATTTCTTGCTTTTGAACTGCTAGGATGGCAGGAGCTGGAACTAGAGACGGGAGCTCACTCCGTCATGCGGCACACTCGGGTCTCTAACTGCTGAACTACCGACCTTCCACAGCCTGCAGTTCAGCGTCTTAACCACTTGAGCCACCGCAGCTCAATATGGTTCAACAAATTCCTAACAGTTGATGCATGTCCGCAAAACGAAGAGGAGTAACAGTTGATAGATGTCCAGAGAACACAGTCGCTAAGAGGTGTGGTGACGGACCGCCCTGGTTCCCATCCGTTTCCTTTTGGGACTTCGTCAGGCCACCTCCAGTGATGGAGCACCAAGCTCTACAGATTTCTCTTGACTGTATAAAAGGTAAAGGTTCCCTTGCTCGAAAGCCAGTCGAATCCGACTTTAGGGTTGCGGTGCTCATCTCCATTTTCCAACTGGCTTGAATAATAGAGGCAACTCCAGTGCCATGCTTACCTGTACTTAAAGCCAAACAGAATGCAGAATGCAAACAGCTAGGCCTGCCAACCTCCAGGTGGGGCCTGGAGATTTCCCGATATTCCAATTGATCTCCAGGTGACAGAGATCAGTTCCCCTGGAGAAAATGGCTGCTTTGGAGGGTGGACTCCGTGGCATTGCACCCTGCTGAAGCCCGTCCCCTCCTCAAACCCCAGCCTCCACCCCCAAAATTCCAGGTGTTTCCCTCTCCAGAGCTGGCGACCCTAGCTAATACGGAAACGTCATCCAAACATCGAGAGTGCATGCAGACACATTCCAAGTCCCTGTTTTTCTTGTTGCATTTCCCACCCTCCTCCGCTGTATCGAGAATTAAACAGGCAGTCAGATATTTCTGGGGCTGACAACGGCACCCATACGCTATTTATCTTGTCAAAACTCTCAAACCCCTTTCCCCCTGCCCTCCGCTCCCATTTTGTTCTCATTAATAGCGATTATTAGAAAAAATGGGGCTAAATGCTTACTTTGGAATGATTTATCCAAATGTTGAACTCGGTAATTAGGGGAGCCGAGCCATTATCCCGTTAGCTGCTGTCAAGACTCAGTTTCGGCATCCGAGTTAATTCTAAACCCTTGACCCATAACTATACACATATTTATTGCTTTTGTGCAGCCGCCGAGTGAAACAATATCTATCCGGCAACCGAGGGGGGGGGGGAGTTGCGTTCCATTTGTAAGGAGACAATTTTTTTCAAAGCACCAGTGCAAAACTTTCCCCCCTTCCAACATCTGCCTGGAGAGGGAATGCGGCTTCCACAGAGACTTGTAAAAAACAGATCTTTCCTTGGGTTCCTTCTTTCTAGGGATGCCAGTTTCCAGATAGGACCTGGGCATCCCCTGGGATTACAACTGCTCTTCAGATTACAGAGATTAGTTCTCCTGGAGAAAATGGATTCTTAGGAGGGCGGACTCTCTGGCGTTGTTACCCCAGTGGGGTCCCTGTTGTCAGACCCTGGTCCAGTTCGAAATGTAAAAATAAGATAGGTACATTTTATCATATGTGGTGGCTTTGTGATGTAACAAAGAGATACTGGAGATGGGTCCACAAGACGATGCAAGAGATATTGAGAACTAAAATACCACTTTTGCCTGAAATATTATTACTAAACATATTTCCAAAGGAGTTTGCTAAAGGTGATAGAATATGATATGCAAGAATATGATATGCAAAATATTGGAAACAAATGGAAACACCAAAGAAGCAAGAATAAACTGTTGGAGACGGCTGAAAATGATAACTTGTCATCGTTGATGAGAGGGACAACAGACCCAACCTTTCAAAAGATGTGGAAAAAACTGTATGATTGGTACAATATAAATGCATAGCTTAAAGTAATAAAATTTTTGGTATTATTAATCTTTTTAAGTTAAATAGAAACTATGGTAAAAAGATAAGAGTATACAGAAACTTAAGCAAACTCATAGAAATTCTTTAAATATGGTATTAGAGTTATAAGAAAATATACTGATCTCTTTGTATGTTTTATGTGTGTAAGTGGATGTTTGTTATGTAGTATGTTTGTTTGTTGGTGTATAATATGAAAAATAATAAAAGTGTACCTTATGGGTACTTAAAAAAAAAAGAACTCTCGCTTTGGCAGTGATGAGTGTATTAGAGAATGTGCAAGTTCCAGGAAGTCACCATGTTAGAACTGAAGACTTTTGGCGGGTACAAAATTCAAGCAGGTCCCATCCATCCCCCAAGCATACGTCACATGCGCACTCCGCCTAACGTTGCCATGCCAGCCAGGAGAGATACACGTCCTGGTAATCTAGAGCCTGAGAGGGTACAGGAATGTGTTCAAGGCCACCTTCCCCATGGAAAGCAAAAGAGGGGAAGGAGGATGACTTGTGGGAAAGTTACATCTTCTAAAAGCAAAGGTCTCAAGCCCAAGAATTATGGCAATCCAAGCAAGCCCAGCATAGCAGGGTAGGATACCTGTCCTCCCCAGCCTCTAACCCCCAAATCTCCAGGAGTTTCTCAACCCGCAACTGGAAACGCTACCCCTCCCCACATACCAGTGGCTAAGGAGGACCTGGCAAACTTTTGTTTGCTATTGAAGCATTCTCTTGGAGTGTAAGGTCTGCATAGGTAGGGTTGCCAGTCTCCAGGTGGTGGCTGGAGATCACCTGGTATTAACAACTGATCTCCAGGCGACAAAATTCAGTTCGCCTGGAGAAAATGGCCGCTTTGGAAGCTGGACTCTGTGGCATTTTGCCCCACTGGAGTCCCTCCCCTCCGAAAACCCCACTCTGCTCAGGCTCCACTCCCCATATCTCCAGGTATTTCTCAGCCTGGAGCTGGTAACCCTCCCCACAGGCCTGGCAACGTTTCTTATCTTTTCTGTCGTGCAAGAGGTGGAGTCACAAGGACTCATGGGGGAAGAGAAATTCCACCCTGCTCCCCATTGGCCTTGGCGTCTTCCCCTCTTGATCTGCCACTTCCTCAGTTCTCCCATTACATGCTCCGCTCCCCTTCCCCCAACACTCCTGATCACATGTTCTATCTCCCCTCAACCAATCCCTATCTTTAATTTTTTTCATAAGGCCTTCCTTCCTTTCTTCCTTTCTTCCTTCCTTCCTCCCTTCCTTCCTCCCTTCCTTCCTTCCTTCCTTCCTTCCTTCCTTCCTTCCTTCCTTCCTTCCTCCCTCCCTCCCTCCTCCCTTCCTTCTTTCCTTTTTTCCCCCTCCCTCCCTTCTTTATTTTATTTTTAGTCACTGCTCACCCAAAGAGTCCCATTGCAACTTACAACATTAAAATCAATAAGGTAAAAACAAGGTAAAAACAAATAACAAATACAGAATAATAGAATCACAGTGTTGGAAGGGGCCATCCAGTCCAACCGACTTTGCTTAATGCAGGATCGGCCTAGAGCATCCCTGACAAGGGTTTGTCCAGCCACTGCTTAAAGACTGCCAGCGAGGGGGAGCTCACCACCTCCCTAGACAGCTGATTCCACTGTTGCAGTATCTCTCCTTATATATAAATGAGTAAGGGAGCAGAGAAAAAATGCGCACCATCAGCCATTGGCCCGCCAGCTGCCGCTCAAGGCTGCTGGCGTGCCATTGGCCGGGAGGCAAACTCCGTGGGAGGCTGCAAGGCCAGGCGACAGGGCTGGGTGGGGGCCAGCGCCAGGAGGATGCCAGCGAGGGGGACGGCAGAGGCCGGGGACGGTGGGTGAGGAGCTCATTCCTGAACGGCTGGCCGGTCTGCCTCGCTCCACCACCTTCTTCGGCGGGGGGCCCCTGCGCAGGGCCGCCTGGCCTCAGGGGCGGGGGAGGCGGCCACCACACCCAGGGACTGATAGGCGGCGCCCCCCTCCCACCGCGCTGACCACCACCTCCATGCACCATGCGACGACGATCCAGCGCGGCCCAAGGCACTCGCCCTGGCCGCGCACGTCTTTGTTCTCCGCCGGTGAGAGGCAAAGTCCTTCAGTGGGGCGAGATTGTGGCCCCGCCAAGCGTTAGCCCTCTTTCTGGCGGCTGCACTGGCCTTCCCTCACATGGGGTGGCCTTCGCCGAACAGGCTGCTGGCCCTGCATTGGAGGAGACTTTGCTGGCCCCAGCCATGCTCGGGGGCGGGGGAGGCCGCCGCACGCCGCACCCCGGCCCTGCTTCACCGGGTGGGACCGAGCCCAGCCCCGTTGCCCCAAGCCGACAGCTCTCCCTAGGGCCCGTTGCCTCCTCCCGCAATGGACATTTCCCCTAGTATAAATATAAAATACGAACATTGAAATATTACAACATTGACACAGTACAAAAATTGGAGGCCCCTTGGCCGTCTTCAGGTCCAGTAATGGACCGTTTCGGCCAACTCTCTCAGGACGAGGTTGACAGGATTCTGGGTGCTGTGAAGCCCTCCACTTGCCTCCTGGACCTGTGCCCGTCATGGCTGGTGAAAGCCAGCAGTGATCCAATACGGGACCCCTGGTAGATATTATCAACTTGTTCCTGAGTTCAGGGACTTTCCCGGGGTCCTTAAAGGAGGCTGTGGTGAGAGAGCTCTTGAAGAAACCATTCCTGAATCCCACTGATCCAGCTAACCTCTCGTTCCTGGGTAAGGTAGTTGAGAGAGTGGTAGCTGAACAGCTACAGATTTTTCTGGATGATTCCTCAATCCTGGATCCATTCCAGTCTGGCTTCTGCCCAGGCTATGGGATGGAGATGGCACTGGTTGCCCCTACAGATGTCCTTGAGCAGCAAAAATTGAGAAATCACTCTCCCTAAGTGCTGATTCCGCACAGGACAATGGCTCGGAAGGGGAGGCAGGAAACCTTCTTTCCCCTCTGGTGGCGTTCAGAGGGCAATCAGGCTCTCTATTATTTTCTTTAAAAAAACCAAAACATTCCTGCAGTGGCTGTGTGGCTTCAGGGACCCAAGCTGCATTCTGGGAACTTCCCCAGCGTCTGACAAGATTTTGAGAAAGTACCCAGGTCTTTCTTAGTCGATGAATGGGTCCATTCCCTCTCCAGACTTTTCTTTTGCTTTCTCTTTCTTTTTTCTCTCTGCCATCTTGGGGCATTCCTTCATCTGTCTCTTTCTTTCTCCTCCCTCAAGTTTTCATTTCTTTTTCTTTCCCTTTGGTGAGATATTGTTCGGCTCCATTTCCCCTCAAAATTACAAAGGTGCCCACAGGCGCAAAAAGTTTGGGGACCACACTGATTGAAAAGGTTAGATAAGAATCAAATACCGTAGGCAGTAAGGTCTATGCTGCGTACATTATGTATGTTTACAGTTGTGAGACAATGCTGAATTTACCCAACCTGAAATGTTAAGCGCGCTCTCTCTCTCTCTCTCTCTCTCTCTCTCTCTCTCTCTCTTTGCACATATTGGGTTGGATCGACTTGAACAGAAGGCCTCATGGTACATGGACTTTATTTTTTATTTCTATCCCACCTTCATCCTCAATGGAGACAGCATCAAGCAGCACGGAAGTGATGTCACAGCATTGTGGGATGAGCTAGGAATTTCCTGAATCTCTATGGAGAAGAAGAGATTGGATGCATACTCAGCCCTTCACTACCCAAAGGTGTCTCAGAGCGGCTTACAAACTCCTTCCCCTTCCCCACCCCACAACAGACACCCTGTGAGGTAAGTGGGGCTGAGAGAGCTCTTGACGGAAACTGCTCTTTTTCAAGAACAGCTCTTATCAGAACTGCAACTTGCCCAAAGTCATCCAGCAGGTGCAAGTGGAGGAGTGGGGAATCAAACCAGGTTCTCCCAGATTACAGTCCGCTCACTTAACTACTACACCAAACTGGCTCTTTACCATAGAGATTGGGGACATTCCTAGACCGTCACTCAGAGCCATGATGTTGTTTCCAGGTCTTCGTTTGGAATTGATGTTGCCATAGTTAGCAACATCTTTCCCCCAAGTTCCACCCTCAGAAGTTTGCCTGGGGGCCAGGTGTGGTCCTGGCCACACTTGTTATTGTTCAGTCGCACAGTTGAGTCTGACTCTTTGTGACCCCATGGACCACATCACGCCAGGCCCTCCTGTCCTCCATCATCCTCTGGAATTTGCTCAACTTCATGTTCGTTGCATCGATGACACTGTCTAACCATCTCATCCTTTGCTGTCCTCGTCTTCTTTCACCTTCAATCTTTCCCAACTCAGGGTCTTCTCCAGTGAGTGCTACAGCTCCCTATATACAACCGGAGGCAAATCCTGGTTGGTCGCTATATGTGTGAATGAATATTGTGGGTTTCTTGGACAGGGCCTGTTTTTTTGGGGGTCTGTCCAGGTCCAATGATTAAGGGGCTTAATACCTAATAAATAGCTGATTTTCTCTGGCATCTTTGGGTTGGAATGAGTGGGCCGTAACTTGTGTGCTCTGGATTGTATTCCTTTAATTGCTCAACGTATTAAACATGTAAAAATGTGAGGGAGTTTCTTGTGTCAATTGTTGCCTTTCTTCTAAGGAAATGCAGCTGCTCTGGATCTAAAATACTTCCTTTCAGGAGTAGTTATTTTAAACAAAAACAACACGATGATTGCTATTTCTGATGAACAGGGAGTTGCAAAGACTGCCAGTGATTCATCGCAGGTATGAGATTTCTGAAGTCAACAGCAGGGACATTGGTTAATTTTTAAAGAAGATGGAAATGCCAGGTTATTTGTATGCAGGGCTATTTTGGGGCAGGAACGCACAGGAACAGAGTTCCAGCTGGCTCCCAAGTTGGCCACACCCAGCAGGAACTCATTAGCATAATAGGCCACACCCAACAGCATAAACTCATTAGGATTGGCTACAATTAGTGGTGTGTGGCCTAACATGCAAAGGAATTCCTGCTAAAAAAAAGAGAAGCCCTGGGTTTTGTCAACAAACAAGGTAAAGAGAATAAGAAGCAAAAGGTGGGTGTGGCTGGATGACCACACTTCTGGTAATATGGGGGTGTGGCCTAATATGTGAATGAGCTGTGCTGTGTGTGGCCTAATATGCTAATGAGTTCCTGCTGTTGGGTATGGCCTATTATGCTAATGAGTTCCTGCTGGGCTTTTTCTACAAAAAAAGGCCTGTTTGTATGTGTTCTAAATTTTAATCGCCGCTCCTTGATAACAAGCAATTGATAAAATAGTTCTGCTTGTATTTATCTGTATCAATTTTAGAGCAGAAGATTTCATATTATAATACAGACAGCAAAGAGGAGGAAGAGGAGGACGAGGAAAAGGAAGAGGAAGAGGAAGAAGGATGACATTGGATCTATACTCCGCCCTTCACTACCCAAAGGAGTCTCAGAGCAGCTTACAATCTCCTTTCACTTCCCCTCCCCACAAAAGACACCCTGTGAGGTAGGGTGGCCCGAGAGAGCTCTCTCAAGAACTGCCTTTGAGAGAACAGCTCTGAGAGAACTTGTGACTGACCCAAGGTCACACCAGCAGCTGCATGTGGAGGAGTGGGGAATCAAACCCATTTCTCCCAGGTTAGAGTCCCCGCTCTTACCCACTACACCAAACTAAGCATTCACATGCTGGGTTTCTCCTGCTTAACAGATGTCCCCAACAAATTGGCTCTAGACTGGGTGTCCCCAACTGTTTTGAGCCTGCAGGCACATTTTTTTTTGAGAAGTATGGGACAGCACCATGCCAGAATGGCTGCCACAGGAGGAGGAGCCAAACAAAAATGGTTTCCACAGGAGGTGGAGCTAAATTTGGTGTAGTGGTTAAGTGTGTGGACTCTAATCTGGGAGAACCGGGTTTGATTCCCCACTCCTCCACTTGCAGCTGCTGGATGACCTTGGGCAAGCCGTAGTTCTGATAAGGAGCTGTTCTTGAAAAAGAGCAGTTTCTGTCAAGAGCTCTCTCAGCCCCGCCTACCTCACAGGGTGTCTGTTGTGGGGAGGGGAAGGGAAAGGAGTTTGTAACCTGCTCTGAGACTCCTTTGGGTAGTGAAGGGCGGGGCATAAATCCAATCTCTTCTTCTTCTCTAGGGGAAATACCTTCGTCCTTACATCTCCTGGGAAGAAGGAAAGCCTGAAGGGGAACGGAACTGCACACGAAGGAAAGCCCGGGTGCTTCCCAGTCCTCCCGATCCTTCAGCGGGAAAGTGTTTCATTTGAATGAGAACTGCCAGGAACAAGTTCTGCCTTTCGATGGCCCCATCTACTTTCTGCAAAACTCAGAGGGCACCGAGGGGAGTACTGGAGGTCCCCATAGCACCCAAGGGTACCACGATGGGGAACCATGTCCTGGGCAGATGAAAGTGAGAAACATCTGCGCGCTGGAAAAGGTGAAGATCGTATTCAACAGGAATAGAAGAAGAAGAAGAAGAGGTTGGATAACCCCATTTGCCATGTTGACGCCCACTCGCCCATCCTTGACAGATCCCTTTGGAGTGCCTCACAATCCTCACTGGTTTTCACCCTGGGGCTGAGAGAGCTCTTTCTATGAACTACGGCTTGCCCAAGGTCATCCAGCAGCTGCATGGGGAGGAGTAGGGAATCAAACCCGGTTCTCCCATATTAGAGTCCACGCTCCTAACCACTACACCAAACTGGCTCTCTTTAGTTAAATAATTAGTTAAATAATAATGGGCTCAGGTCATGTAGTCCTGGGACTGAGTTGAATCCAGGGTTTCCAACCTCCAGGTGGAGGCTGGAGTTCTCCTGGGAGTACAACTGATCTGAAGAAAATGACAGCATAGGAGGGTGGACTATATAGCATCACATCCCTGCTGGGCCCCCTTAGCACCCCACACTCTACCGTCCCCAGGCTCTGCCCAAAAATGTCCAGGAATTTCCCAAGATGGAGTTGGAAACCCTAGCTGAATCCCAAAGAGTCATTCCACTAATGGTGATGCTTTGCTCCAGAACACGAACCCTTGACACAAACTGGATCAGCAGGATCTAGACTTGCCAGTTGTCTGGAGAGCCAATGGCAGAATTTTTGTCAGTGGCCACAAGGGACACGAGGCCTCCCTAGGAATTGCTGCAAGCTCTATGGTTTTATGCGGGGACGGGGTGGAAACATGGAGAGGACCCTGTTAGCCCTCTCTAGGAAGCACCAGAAAAAGGTATGGTACCATAGAGTTTCCAGTGATTCCTAGAGAGGCGTGACATCACTTCCAGTTTATCCCAGAAGTGAAGTCATACTGTCACTGGCAGCCCCCCCATATCCCCCCCATCTGTTGCTGGTTGCCAGACCATGCCTATCAACCCTAGCAGGATCCAACCCAATATTTATGGCTGCCTAACTCTAACGTGTCTTATCTTTTGATTTTTTGTTCATAGATTTCTGTTTGTGTTTCCTGGGGTGGGGTGGAGGATGAATAGGGGAACCATCTTAATATTTACAGACTTTTAACCGCTGAGATTCAGCGAATGGGCTGAGCTTTAAATCGCTTGAAGCCCTGTCGAATTTAGCATGATAAGATATATTTATTTATTTAATTGCATTTATACCCCGCCCTCCCCGCGAACGGGCTCAGGGCGGCTTGGTTTGTGGATTGGTTTGTGGATTGATGGTTTAGTGATCTAACACCTCCAGCAGTTGATCTTTAGGCTGAGACATTTAATAAATGGGGGAAGAGGAGACGGGGAGAAAGATCCTACCTTTGTTGAACGAGTGCCTTTGTTTGGAGGAAGCCGTATTCATGGCTGCCTCCGAGGTCAAGAGGTCAGAGGGCCTGCTTGGGAGAAAGACCTTGCTGAAAAAGGGTCCATTTTCTCCTAACCTGCAGTTTTCCTATCCCTTCTTTGAGTTGCACCAGGGGCTGATCTGGGCCCCCGTGTTTACTTCAGCGTCCTGTGTTACAATGGCCGCGAGCTATTGTGTTTGCCAACAATAACTGTTTTTTTTAAAGTATATTGCTTGACTTTCTGAAGGTGGACATTAAACCATTACACCATTCATGGATATTTGAAAAACAATTTAAATATTTCTCGGAAAGGGGGAACGGTCCACAAGACATGGGTTCCTTTTTTGAATGACGTTTGTCAACGAAACGGTGAGAGCTGTCTCAGGGCATTTTGCGGCGCTCTTTTGGACCCCTTGCCTAAGCAGAAGAATCGACTGCAATTTTATTCCCTCTTTATCGAACTGTACATATTCGTTTCCCC